>NC_079170.1:29056860-29266860 GCF_947568905.1 Ostrea edulis
TATAGTACAGATTCTAAATTGTTAAAATCATGGCCCCTGGGGGTCGGATGGGGCCACAATAGGGGGTCAAAAGGTAAAAAAAAAATAGTTTTTTGTTGTTGTTTTTTTGTTGTTTTTTTTATATAGTGCAGATTCAAGTTTGTTAAAATCATGGACCCCGGGGATTGGATGGGGCCTCAAGGGGGGCATCAAAGTTTTACATGCAAATTTATAGGAAAAATCTTTTAAAATCTTCTTCTCAAGAACCACTGAGCCAGAAAAGCTGAGGTTTATATGAAAGCTTCCTGATATAGTTCAGATTATAAATTGTTAAGATCATGGCCCCCGGGGGTCGGATGGGGCCACAATAGGGGGTCAAAGTTTTACATACAAATATATAGGAAAAATCTTCTTCCCAGAACCACTGAGCCAGAAAAGCTGAGATTTATATGAAAGCTTTCTGATATAGTGCAGATTCAGGTTTGTTAAAATCATGCCCCCCCCCCCCCCCCGGGGTAGGATGGGGCCACAATAGGGGATCAAAGTTTTACATACAAATATATAGGGACAATCTTTAAAAATCTTCTTCTCAAGAACCATTGGGCCAAAGAAGTTCACATTTACATGAAAGCTTTCTGACATAGTGTAGATTCAAGTTTGCAAAAACCATGGCCTCCAGGGGAAGGTTTGGGGCCATAATAAGGACTACGGTTTTACATGCAAATAGATATGGAAAATCTTCTGATATGGACCAAGGTGACTCAGGTGAGCGATGTGGCCCATGGGCCTCTTGTTATTGGGAATAAGAAGGATGGCACGATCCCTCATGCCTGCTGGTTCCTATACACGATCCTGCTATATGTACATGTATATTGAGTCTAGTTGGTTAAATTTTAACACAAAAAGAATTATCTCGTAATAGGAAAGTCTTCCACTTTTGTACAAAAACACCCAAAGTAAACCTTCAAGTTGTATACAGTAGATGTGTGGTTGTTCGCATATCGGAGATAATTTGAATTCAGATAATCAGAAAATATATTTGAAATAAAAGAGGGTGAGAGAAGAAACATACTATGCAAAATAGATAAATAACTAATAAAACAATGTTGAATATGTGCCTACGTATTGTTCGTAAATTGGACGAGTGGTATTTGTACTTATGATTACGAAGGTTGGTCACGGTAGAATAACCTGGTGTTATTTTATTTACAGGTAATTGTTTACACCTGCACGTTAATCCAAGTTTAAGGCGTCTAGCTGTGCCTTGTTCACACCTGTTATCATGTGATTAAAATATAAAAGATGACTTAGGAATTGTTATGGAGATAACACTATTGTAAATATGCTTTGAATAAACAGCCATTGTTTTCAAGTTGTTTATTCGTTATTAGATATCTTAGACATAATTCAGAAATCTTATGCATTAAAATATCAATTTTGGAGTTGGATAATACAAGTTAATTTGTATCTTTCAAGTTATGATGTGCATACGAAACAGAAAACTGAGAAGGGGGTTTATTATTACTATGGATTTAAAACCAGTAGGGCACCGCTTCGAGTTAAATACCACGCATGCGCAGAAGCCGGTGATCCGAGTCGTTCTTTTCCCTATATATTCTATTAAGAGCGACCCTGGTCACCAGCGACCGCCACCACGGTTACACCGGCAGTCTTCAGATCTCAAGGAAAGCCCCAGTATACATGAGTTTTGATAGCATTGACTCGCACCTAGAATATTTTAATTTCTAACGTCCCCTATACAATGCAATTTATCATCGTATTTTCTCTCTCCATCTTTATACATGTATTATAGATTAAACAATCAGAAATCAAACAATAATAAAAAACAAACAAACAAACATAAGTTATTGGAATATTTGCTATTAATGATTTATTGTGGCTTTATATTTATAAAAACATGAACAATTTTTTATTGGCGCAGCACATCAACATGTATAATGGTTATATTGCCCATGCGTAAAATTGTTACAGTAGTTTAAAAAATGCTTCTATTTGAGATACCACATGGATTATAAATTACACAATCAGAAATCAAACAATAGTAAAAGAGCATAAATAAGTTATTGAGATATTTCTATTTATAATTTATCACGGCTTTATATTGAGAGAGAGAGAGAGAGAGAGAGAGAGTTACTGGGATATTTCTATTTATAATTTATCACAGCTTTAAATTTATAGAGAGAGAGAAAGAGAGAGAGAGAGAGTTATTGACATATTTCTATTTATAATTTATCACGGTTTTATATTATTTTATAAAGGTAAAGAGAGAGAGAGAGAGAGAGTTATTGAGCTATTTATAATTTATCACGGTTTTATATTTAGAGAGAGAGAGAGAGAGAGAGAGAGAGAGAGAAATGTGTAAAACTGTAGCAATAATATAGATGAAATAATATGGCATGGCAATAGTGTTGCATACGTATGACAATAATTACTCATTTAGTCAATGATTGAGAGTAAGGGAGAGAGAGAAAGGGGGGTAGACTAGCTATGTGTCAGCTTTTGTTTGGGATACCATCGTTACACAAACACTACGTCCACAGAAACCCGAGAGAGAGAGAGGAGGGGGTGTAGACTTCGTGTCAGCTTCTGTTTGGGATGTCATCGTTACACAAACACTACGTCCACAGAAACCCTAAAGAGAAAGAGAGAGAGGAGGGGGGGGAGAGAGAGAGAGACTTCGTGTCAGCTTCTGTTTGGGATACCACCATAACGCAAACACTACAGCTACAGAAACCCTACAGACGGCCCATATTGAGGGGTATCTTGACCACTCTTCATTTGGTTGTACATGTACACAGATCTACTTGGATTTATTCATTCTCTCGAAACATGGATATTTTACCTACTACACCCACGACACTGCGAACTCACAGGACACCAGGAAGTGCCCGGAAACGCCGGGTAATATTATATTTCGGAAATTATTTATATACGATATATAACAATTTAATTAGAAGTTTTAAAAAGCAAAGGTTTAGAAATGGGCTAAACCTGTCATTTGCAATACAAAAATATGACCAAGTTTGAAGGTTTACGGGAAATAGAAATGCGGTATGCATGTAGGTAGAAATTTTAATTATTTTTTGTGTGTGCACAAATCAAGACACTAAGCATAATTTGTAATAACCTGAGACATTTCCTGTGTATATCATAAAAATATACACAACAACCGATCTCTTGGCCAGGTAAATAACACTGACCATGGATAAGCTCCGCACACATTCAGTCATCCGTGGAGCAACCGTACGGTGTTTTTTTTTTGGTCTTTAAAGTTAATCGAGGTAAGTTGCAGGCTAGTTGTGTATCGATTATTACGTCACGGGATATGAAAGATAAACGTCACGTGATATGATAGAAAGATTATAAGACTATCTTATGAGTTACCATGAAATATAAGGTGATTCCACCCGAGGGTTGCAAAAAAGCTGTGAAACCCGAGGCTTGCAACCCCGAGGGTGGAATCACCTTAATATTTCATTGCAACTCATAACTAGAGAGTATTTTTCTCTCATAGTTTTCCGTTTTCCTTGTGCCTAGCGACGCCATTTTGAGAAATTCCCAATTAATTAATTTTTCGCTGTACATTAAAAATAACACCAGAACCGAATTCTACGACCTTCATTTTGGCAACTACGTTGCCGACAAAAATTCAGCCGACGAGTGTATAAGTGAATTGTATTAGAGTTATTCCTCTTTGAATAAATCAAGAATCAGGGTGATGCGTAACGTAACTCGACAGTCATCAACGCGAAACATTTTGACAGACCTAATCAGAATATGAATCCACAACTGCACGGTTTTTTTTTTTTTTAGAGGAGCATTGATATTAATTGAGCAGTTATTTAATGACGAGTGTGTGAAGAGGAATTCCAAGTGGTTTTTGCTGGTGAATATGGGCATGGCTAGACTTTCGTTTTCCACGCGTGCGCGTGCAAGGACTCGAGTCTCATGGACATTGAAGGCACTTATTTCACCTGAGACACAGAGTGAATGTGGAGGTAGGCCTAGAACTAATAGACCATGTGGGCTGGGTTTCTGTAATCTGGCATAATGCACCGGGTGACATAGGCGTATGAGGAATTTGTGACTGTTGTTGAGTGTGCAGTAATTGTTCAAGGAATGTGTATTTTTGTGTCCGGTCACATACACCTGGAGATTATCAGGGACATTACAATCTGTCATTTTTTGTACAAGAGCTTTGCAGACGCTAGTATTCGTCAATCGAGGCGAGGTGAGTTGCAAGCTTGTTGTGTATTAATTATGACGTCACGGGATATGTAAGATAAACGTCACGTGATATGAAAGATAGAAATATCTTACATACTTTTCTTTCATAGAATAGCTGTATCTTACATACGTAGATATGAGAGAAAGAAGTATCTTTCATACCTTTCTTTCATAGAATATCTGTATCTTACATACGTAGATATGAGAGAAAGAAGTATCTTTCATACCTTTCTTTCATAGAATATCTGTATCTTACATACGTAGATATGAGAGAAAGAAGTATCTTTCATACCTTTCTTTCATAGAATATTTGTATCTTACATACGTAGATATGAGAGAAAGAAATATCTTTCATACCTTTCTTTCATAGAATATCTGTATCTTACATACGTAGATATGAGAGAAAGAAGTATCTTTCATACCTTTCTTTCATAGAATATCTGTATCTTACATACGTAGATATGAGAGAAATGGTATTACTATACAGACGTTGGCTGATCTTAACAGCAAATACAAGTATGAAATGGTAAGACTTACTATTGGAGGAGGTTCTACTGTACAGCTGATACAGGAATGGTAAGACTTACTATTGGAGGAGGGCCTACAGAACAACAGATACAGGAATGGTAAGTCTTTTTATTGGAGGAGGTTCTACTGAACAACATATACTGGAATGGTAAGGTTTACTATTGGAGGAGGGCCTACTGAACAACAGATACAGGAATGGTAAGGCTTACTATTGGAGGAGGGCCTACTGTACAACAGATACAGGAATGGTAAGTCTTACTATCGGAGGAGGTTCTACTGTACAACAGATACAGGAATGGTAAGTCTTATTATTGGAGGAGGGCCTACTGAACAACATATACAGGAATGGTAAAGCTTACTATTAGAGGAGGGACTACTGAACAGCATATACAGGAATGGTAATGCTTACTATCGGAGGAGGTTCTACTGTACAACAAATACAGGAATGGTAAGTCTTATTATTGGAGGAGGGCCTACTGAACAACATATACAGGAATGGTAAGACTTACTATTGGAGGAGGTTCTACTGAACAACAGATACAGGAATGGTAAGACTTACTATTGGAGGAAGTCCTACTGAACAACAGATACAGTAATGGTAATGCTTACTATTGGAGGAGGGCCTACTGAACAACATATACAGGAATGGTAAGGCTTACTATTGGAGGAGGGCCTACTGAACAATAAATACAGGAATGGTAAGAACAATTATCTTCTAGTGTTCTATGGTATAATGAGAACTTAAAGGTAAATGATAAAGTAATATTTTTAAAGGCATGGAGTGAAAATAATATCAACTTTGTTAATTCATTATTAGACAATGATGGAATACAACAAATTTACATTTATACATAACAATGTAAAAACCAATTTTTTTAAAGAATATTTAAGTGTGACCAAAGTAGTAAAGAAAATAATGAAACATCATAAGATTGATCAACTCAGTAAATGACAGAACCTTTTACTCCAACACATTCAATTCAATTGATTTTAGACAAAAATAGAAATACATGTATTTTTTTTTTTTATAATACTCTTAACGATAATGAAGTAAAACCAAGAGGCCAATTAAAATGGAATGAAAGGTTTCAAATTTTACAAGTTGAATGGAAAAACATTAATACTAATGTAGTTTTTATTACTTAAAGAAAAATACAATGGTGTCAATATCATGTTAACCATAGGATATTGACTACTAACACATTCTTAAAAAATATTCACAAATCGGATACAGATTTATGTACATTCTGTTGCCAACAAAGAGAAAGTATTGATCATCTATTGTATGAAGGCAAACTAGTTCAAATATTCATAAATTATAAGGAATGTATATGAATGGATCAGTGACATGTTTTCTTTTGATGTTGTAACTTGTAAAAAAGAATATATTCTTGAATGTGCTGAGAATGAAATTAGTAACATTATTAATTACCACCTTAGATATTATATATATTGTTGTAGATGTCAGAACAAAACACTTTGTTAAATAGCTTTAAGCTGACTTTGTCAAATGTATACAATATAGAATTAGAAAACAATAATAAGATTTCATGAATTTATATTGCTATATGTATGGACATTGTTAAGTACACAATTTAGTAAATTACATGCAAAGACTGTCATTATACGACTGTTCTATACCGTTGAACCTTGGCCTACTTTTTGTATAAGGAATATGTGGCCAGAGTATTATACCATTTTTTTTTCATACTGTTCTGTCCTTTTTTCTTCTTTCTTTATTTGTGAGTGCTTGTTGTATACATATTGTTTTACATATTAATTACCCCATATCCACTGGTTAGGCGGGAATGTATGGGGTTTGTAAAAATCCTAACCCAATAAATGCCAATAAACAATATTTACTCACCAAAAGAAAACTTGCTATTGGAGGAGGGCCTACTGAACAGTGATTGTCTCCAATGGATGACTTGTACAGGTAATGCAAATATTGGATGGTCTTCTGTTCCACAAATACAGGTATTGGATGACCCATTGTACAGCCTTACATGCATGGTCTGATGAAAAGGGAATGCGGACATTTAATGACCCTCTACAAATAATTCAGACACGACATAGTCTCATGAAAAGCCAATGCAAGCAAAGTGTTGTGAGCATGTGAGTGGAATTTCATTAGTATGGACAAAATAGGAAATAAACGATCTTTTGTTCATCCATGCTGATATAATGGAAGAATTGTAAAACCAATGTAACATTGGATGACCTCTAAAAGCAATACTGTTTATGGACAACTCGATAAGTATCGACCAATGCAGACATTAGACGACCTGATGAATATCAAATGCAAGTTTTGATGATCATCGAAAGTGTCCATGCAGAAAACGGTGGACTTGCTGTAGATAGTCAATGCAGGCATTTGGGTAACGTGCTGTTGAATCCATGTAGGCATTGGGTGATATACTGTGCATCCAATGGAAGTATACAACCAATCCATACTTTTGATAAACGTCTGTACGGTCAACATAGAAATTGAACGACTTCCTGTACAATTCATGCAAATATTGGGCGATCTCTAGAACAACGATGATAACCGTCGGTACAGTCGATGTAGGATCTGGATGATCTTCTGACCAAATAAAACAGACATTGGATCCTCTACTGTACATAAAATGCAGACATTGGTTGACCTTATGAAAGGCAAAGTACACGTTACCAATACCCGAACAGTATTGCAAATAATCCAGAGCCCACATTGGCTATTTAGTAAGTCATTCCATTCATAGTATGTTCACCAATACCTTCTTTGACTATGGAATGGATTGTACAGTAGGTGTACAAATGCCACTTACTTAGTAACTAAATTTTGGCTGTACAATCCCAATATGGCTGTTACTGTGCAATATGTAAAACTTATACGTTACCAATTTTGATGCACCAGATGCGCATTTTGACAAATAATGTCTCTTCAGTGATGCTCAACCGAAATGTTTGAAATCCGAAATAACTATGAAGCTTTAGAGCTAAATATAGCCAAAAACAGCGTGCCAAAAAAGTGGAGCCAAATTCG
Source organism: Ostrea edulis (assembly GCF_947568905.1). Classification (NCBI taxonomy): domain Eukaryota; kingdom Metazoa; phylum Mollusca; class Bivalvia; order Ostreida; family Ostreidae; genus Ostrea; species Ostrea edulis. Next base: position 29,064,641 of record NC_079170.1, read on the forward strand.
TCCAAGGATAAGAGCTATGCATGAGGGAGATAATCCTTAATTTTGAAATGAATTTCTAAATTTTATAACAGCAATTAAATATACATCCGTATTTTCAAGCTAGTAACGAAGTACTTAGCTACTGGGCTGTAGAGACAATATGTCATTCAATGCTTGCATTGGCTCTACGGTGAGTCACCATTGCTTGTTAAGAAGATCTAATGTAATCATTTGTAAATATGGTCATCCATACCTGCATTGACTGTTCTCTGGGTCACCTAATGCTCACAAGGGCTACTATTGAGAATAGTCCTCATATACCAACAACGTCTGTAAAGTTCGTCATCAAATACCTTCATTGGTACTGCAACAGGAACCGCCATTAGGTAACCTGAAGGACTATCAACATGTGCATTCACCTGATGCATACATCGTATACTCTACTGTATAATCAATTAGGCAGTGAATAATCTTTTGAACAGCATTGTCAGCAGTGTATGGTCTCCTGAGTAGTCAATGCAAGCACCGGATCCTTTTCTGTACAGGAAGTGCAGGTATTGGATGACCTACTGAAAAGCAATGAATGTTGATGGGAACATTGGTCGGTATCTGTCTAGTAAATGCAGATAGGGACCAGAATTATCAACTGTACATTCGATATAGGTATTTGTTGACCTACTAACCGGTCGATGTAGTTACCAGATGACTCATTGCGCAGCCAGTGCATGCGTTGAATGTTTTTGTGTAACAAGTAAGGGGTTTGCTGCCCTACTGTGTTAAAACATAGATATGGATTGTCTTCTTACATTGCATGTATATTGAGCGTAGGGATTGGTTGATATTTTCCACAAACAATACAGAACATTGGATGATATTCTGAGCAGTGAGCGTAGGGATTGGTTGATCTTATCCACAAACAATACAGAACATTGGATGATATTTTGAGCAGTTAGCATAAGGATTGGTTAATCTTTTCTAGAGACAATACAGATTATTGGATGATATTCTGTGCAGTTAAAGAAGGGATTGGTTGATCTAACGGATGATTAACTGTATAGCAAATGGAGGCATCGGATGACCTAATTTGAGAAAATCCAATGCAGACACTAGACCATTTTTTGATCATCTAATACAGATACTGGACGACCTACTGGATAACAATTGTTGAAATAACTGCGAAAGCCTATTGTTAGGTGTCCAGAATCGAAGAACGTGAGGTACTTAAGTAGGAACCAAGTTAGGTTACTCATTCAATAGAGATTTTACTCCTCTTTAGATAACAAAGGTCTGTTCTGAGACAAAAATAAACGTTGATAGCCAGATTACAGACCGCATACGCAATATTCAAGCGTTTATTTCCTATTTACTGTCAAAAGGGGCAAGTTGGCCATGGAGAAGATAATATCAAATGACAGTCCGGAGGTATTTTCAGCCTCTAAATCGATAAAAAAAATTATAGTGATTGGTGCTGCATTGCCTTAGGTCTTTGATGCGGAGAGAAAAACCAGGCCTATGACAAAGTATATACATGTACATGTATCATACAGGTTTGAATTGGTTTGGATGGATAACTTTCTTTCCCCTGGAGGTCATTTTCATCATAAGAGTAAGGTGTGCAGTCAAAAAGTTCTGCTGGGATGAGTGTATTCCAGGTTGCTAGAGAATATACTGCTATGGCTTGCAGAAGTTTCTTAATTTAGCTATAAATAGGTGTAGCTGCAGAACTGTAGCTCTTTCAGGAAAAAAAATGGGAAGCAATGCTTTATTTACCGATCTTGAATGACTTCGTCCAGAATATTTAACTGAAAAATCTTTAAGGGGAAAATAGTTAACATACACAAAGTTATTTCTATATATAGGGTGAAGTATTAAACCATGTAAATATGGATGTGGAATTGACTGTCAACCTGACATGGCTACGTCAAAAAATAAAAATTTTGAAGCTGTGAAATTTCGGTTCGCATTAATGAATGATTGAAGATATATCTTACTACAATTGTAGTAGGAAAGTATGTTCGAAATTTTTAGGTCACCTGAGTCACTCAGGTGACCTATTACTATCTATTTTTGTCTTGTGTCGGTCGTAACCTTCTTAATATGTTCAGCTTCTTCTGTAACGGCCGAATCAATTTCAACCATTTTTTAAAACATAACATCTAAGGGTCAAAGGGGAGTTAATTTCGTGGACCCTGCCTCTTTGGGGCCTTCAGGGTGTGGCCAAATCCATAAAAAATAATGCAATCTTCAAAATCGTTTTCATTCGTGGATGTGGACATCAAGCAGTCAAAATGGGGTCAGGCCCCAGAGTTAAAATGCATTAATAAGTATATCTTAGAAAATCCTATTCTTTCTTTCTGGACATTAGGAGGCAAAATGTTTATATGATTATAATGAGCAATGAGTCCTTCACCAAATCTGTGAAATTCATGACCCCTGGCTTTAGGGCTCATGTCCCATTGCGAAGCTAAGTTTGTCATTTATTAAGAATGCATTATAATCTTACAAATCTTCTTTAGTTCTTGACATCAAGGAGGCAAAATGTTTGCAGGATCATAATGGGCATTGAAGTTTGAAATTCGTGATTCCAGAATTCAGGTACCAGAGTTGGATTTGATTGGTCATATACATTATGTTGTATTGGAAATACAATAGAAAATCTTTACTACTGGACAATGGCAAGCTGTATGATTATGATGAGCAGTGTAAAGTTTAGGTCCCAGGGTGGGACTTGATTAATCATATGTTGAAAATGAAATATATTTGATCTAGAAATTTTTGCTCTTGGACATCAAGCAAGGAATATATTTGTATGTATGATTAATTTAAGCAATGACCCCTCTTTAAACTTGTAAATTTTAGAACTGAAATAGGAAATTGCGTTCCATTGTGATGTGATAAAACTTACTAAACTGTAGAAGAATTCCAAATTATCAAAGTGTATGGTAGTAACACCAATATATTTATCATCTAATACAAAGTACATTTGTTAAAACGGAGAAGTATAAAAAGCATACATGTAAGGCAATGATTTCTAAAGAGTAAAACTTGTACATACTCAGATGACCCTTTAGGCCCATGAGCCTCTTGTTTGAGATTAAACTTGCAAGGTGATGATGCAAGAATATAGTACATAGGTCTCAACTGTGCGCAGAAAACGTTGCGCTGTAGATCGGGAGTATCTATAAGGTGTTGATTTTCAATGCCTTTGTTGATCAAATTTTGAACCTAAATGTTTATAAATACGACGACATTAATATATTTCAAAACTGACTATCTGTATAAAAGACTATGCTTGGATTTAATTTCAATGATAAACGAAAGTTGGGCTTCGTTATAGGGTTGTACCTTTTAAAGTCACCCCCACTCATTCAATGAATGCCGGTAAATTCAATAAGAAATATTAGATAATTATATCGTAAATTTTCAAATTATTTTTAAGAATAAACATTGTTTTGCCATTTAGATCATATTCTATTTTAAGCTGGAAAAGGAAATATATAAGAGAGAGATATGTCTATCTCACTCCAGAGCTTGATCCTGCCATGCTTCCGTGACGTATGGTCACGATGTGCACTTCTAATGACCTGGATGGCATATTCTGGGAAGTCCGTCTCAGAAAGTCATATACTTTTGTCATGATAATTATTATCACGAACAATAAATTTCCAAAATCTTTATGCGGAAGGAGAGATATATATTGACGTAGCTGATATATTTATTTAGAGAATCCACTCAATTTAAATCCCCAAACATCTAGTACTTATTGGATTATTTTAAGTTAATGTTCAATGCGATTCATTGATTATATAAAAATGACATTAAATCGATGACTATAATGTAAAATATTCGAATCTGACTGACCAAGAGATGTTGGAAAAACTCACTCTGTGAGTACAACCCCACAATTTAGGGTGTTATTGCTTAAGAATCTGAAGTGCACCATTGTTCAAATTTTCACATGCTCGATTTCTTTTCTTCAGAATACGACAAGCTCTTCCTATAAACAAACCGAATTAATTTAAGATCATGAAATGGATTCAATAATGCTTTACCCACATATTTCAGTAAACTGTTCGATACAAACAAACCTTTACAGAAAAAACCCACTACTCCAAGGTTTCCTTTAGATCAGTGACTTTCAGTATAAGAGTAATATTGGAAAGTGTCATCCCTTTGCTTCGGTTATCAGTTATGGTTTTATTTGGGTTACAATTTCCTAATATTGCCCTAATTCATTCTTGCAATAACGTTCAATATTTACATGTGAATACAGTGCCTCATTGGTAAGTGTACTGGTGCAGTTTAACTAAACAATCCGGAACATCGGTAGTCTTTTCTTAATTTCTATTCACTCAGATATTTTTGTCTAACTTTAAATCTCTGTTTGTTTACAATTATTACATTATTGATAATCCTCTTATACTGTTTAATATACATGTATATGATATTTCTTGATAAAAAGCATTGACCATTCATTTTGATAGGAAACAATTTCAATAATGAAAGATATTTAAACACAATTGAATAATTATCTAGATTACCGATATTACGAAAGACAAACGAACCGGAAGTCTGCATAATCGTCTATCTGACCGTATCTTATAACTTTGTACGTGAGGCTACATTTAGAAAGAAACAACTATATGCAGTTTACTGAAATATAGACATTTAAAAAGTCAGGTATCCATCCGATGCACGCATGCCTACCATCATTCAATTTCAAGGTACTGTAAAACACACACGTAATTTCTAATTTTAAAGTATTTCTCATTCAAACATAAAAAGGAATATCTTTTCATACGAGAAGTCAATCAAAATTCAGCATACGTGTTTTGTTCTTTTTCTACATGTATATTTCACGAGTCGAATTCTTGAACACGCTTGAGGATTACCTCTGCATTTTAGGAAACATTTGATCAACAGGGAAAGCCTCGGGATAGACCGCATGCATAATGCCATTTTCATTGTTAACAGCAATGCTATACATGTACTTTACTTCTTTTTTATCAAAAGATAAAACAAAGGCCGTGCTATACTTTATTTAAAAAAAACCCCATAAAAATATCATATATATAAATTTGCGTATAAAGTTTACAAAGTTTTTTTTAGCTGACAGTTTAATAGCTGAAGGTCCTGGACCCTGCTACTATAGAGAGCAAAAAGTATGATATATTATTTGGAGGCCAAAGTGTTACAGACAGAAAGTTAATGTCCCTACTTTCTCAAAAGAGCGCACAGAAATAAACCAAATATCAAAACTTAAATTACTTAGAAATTATCAGTGTAATAATTCAAAGAAATATTGCCATTGTATAACCAGTTTCTTTTGGGACGAGACAGCTACATGTATATTTGAGATGCTGTCAATTCATCAGAAACTTGTTGAATACAACCCATCAATGGGTCAAAAGTTGTCTGACGTGCTTCAAACCGATTCTTATGCCTGGCGATTGCTATTCAGCGCATGATATCAAATGCAATCTGATTTCGAGATTAATTCAAATATTGGGTTTATTTATATGATGTGGAATCAGCAGAATATGAAAGGTTATTTTAGGATTAAAAATATGACTTGTTTATATTTGGGGTTAGGGAATTATCACGCTCCCTAATATTAAGCTACTAGGAATTCCTTATTTTTTTTTATTTAACTTAGGAAAGGTGAAAATAACGAACAGTTCTCAATCTCATAACTCCTATAAGCAATACAAAACAGAGAGTGGGCATACACGGACCCCTGGATATACCAGAAGTGGGATCTGGTGCCTCCCCTGCCGACCGGCCACATCCGCCGTGAGCCCTATATCTTGATCAGGTAAACGGAGTAATCCGTAGTCAAAACCAGTGTGCCACGAACGGTCTTACAATCGGTTTGAAACACGTCAGACAACATTTGACTCAATGATAGGTTACCTTGGCAAATTCGATCGATATAACGACCATAGAATTTGCGGAATGCTGACTTTTAATGAGACTGTTGAAACCCCTGTAACATCAATATGTCAGTAGCCTACCTCGATTTAAAAATAACCAATGACCATACGTAGAACAAACGTCTTGAGTCCATTTTTTGATTTATTAGAGATTGTTGAAAATTTCTTGATCATACTTTCGAAGAATATATTATTTATAACAATTAAAAAATAAGAAACATGTCTTGAATCTTAGATACATTTACGAGTAGAGAGGATCCTGAATTCCTAAGAAACACCTGCTTTTTGTTTAAGTATTTCAAACATATCTCTAAAATTTTGTATTAAACCAAGCCCAGCATTTTTCAAATTTGACCAGACTCTTTTCAAAATATGTTTGTCGCCTTGCTCTATTTCATCCCGCACGCTCTCTCGGACAACCTCCCACCCTCCAATTCTCGAGTGCCCAGGTGTTGTATCAATGTCGGGAATAGCAGACACACTTTTAGAATAAAGTTCATCTTGTTCTTTGCGAACTTCTGCCAATCTCTTCTTCACATCCGCAATTTTTTGTTGAAGTGTTGACAAATACGCGCGCTCTTCCATCTGAAAGGCTCCCGCTGCGGTTTCCATTTGCAAATTGTCCATTTCAGTTTGTAGTTGCGTCAGCCTTTGTAGTGCTACATCGTTTTCTTTATTTAGTTGCATTTCAAGAGTTTCCAACCTTCCCATCAAAGTTTTCTCTTGTTCTTTATATCTGTTGTTCTGCTCCTGATATTCCAGGGAAAGCTGTCTGCGCATTTTCGTTATTCTTCTTCTGCTTTCAACTTCGTATTGTTTCTTCAATTCTTGCTCTCTTTGTCGAATTACTAATTCGGTTTCGTCGAATATTGCACTTGTATAATAGTCTCCGCCATTTCTTCTCGTCATTTGTTGTATCATCTCTAGTAACTCGTGCACTTGCTGTTCCGAGGTCTTCGGGTCGTTTCTGGTGTTATCAAGAGCAAAGTAGCGGTCGTCGCACTCATCAACAATCTTTTGAAGGCACTTCGGAGAATCTCTGACAATTTGATGGATTGTTTTGCTTCCTCGGTCTAGATCGTCTTTTCGGGTGAATACAACAATGAGATATTTCATCATGTCTTCGCCAAACATCTTGCGGAGGAGGACAACAGTTTCGTTTTCCTCCTGAGTAAATCGGCCGATTGCAACTATCAACAAAATGGCATGGGGGCCCGGGGCTGTTAGTCCAACACACTTCAAGATTTCGGTAGTTATACCCTCATTTGTCATCCCTACATAAATGATAAACACACTATAGAACAATGGTATAATGCATGTTTTAAGCTTCCTAACATATTCTTTATAAGTGTGAATGTGATGTGAAATCTACGAACGAGATAACTAACTCGTTATAAAGAGATAACCTCGTTATATAACGAGATGACTAACTCGTTATAACGAAATTACTAACTCTTTATAACGATCTAGAGTTTTTGAAAAATAAAAAATGAACCTATTCGGCTTTCGTAGAAATCAACAAAAACTTGTATAGAAAGTTCATGCAGTTTGCCAATATAACCTATCATTGGATCATATGCAGTCTGATATGTTTTATACAGATTGTTAGGCCGTTCTTAGCACGCTGATTTTTACTACTGATAACTCCGTTTACCTTATCAAGATATAGGTCTCACGAAGGGTGCAACCGGTCGAGAGGGGATGCTTACTCCTTCTAGGTACCTGATCCCACCTTTGGTTTGTCTAGTGGTCCGTGTTTGCCTAACTCTCTATTTTGTATTGTTTATAGGAGTTATGAGATTGGTCATTGTTCGTTATCTTTACCTTTCATGCATGCCTACTATGCTACGACAGTATGTATTTACATGTACTGCTAATAAGCTGAAAACAAATTAAATAGTAGCAAACTATATGATATTCACATCAACAAAACTATTATTCACCCGCATCTCTCTCGCTGTCTTCATTGTAAACTCTCTCTTCATTGTAAACTCTCTCTCTCTCTCTCTCTCTCTCTCTCTCTCTCTCTCTCTCTCTCAGCTGGTTTCAATACATGCATCAAAGGTGAATATCTGTCACGCATATTGGCATCATGGCAACCGTTATAACATTTTGATGTTAGCAGCATATAGGTTAATCTCTAAAATACAACACCGACAAATGTATAAAATACGGCATTGGACATTGCCACCGTGAGATATACATTATATATTTCTCAGCATCAGTTCTAGCGAAGCGGAAATTTACAATCACACGTTAAACAACACTGTATTGCTAATTAACTGTTAATTTCCGAGTTGGAATGTACATGTAATTAAATTGAACTGAATGAAACCTCAAATTGACGTAGAAACAGGAAATCATATAAAGGAATGTTGCACGTTTCAATTTGTACGCCCTATGCACCTACATGTATCAGGTTCTACGAGGCAAACATCTGTTTGGATTCAATCAGTCGATGTATTTGTTTATTAGAAAAAAAGTATATATCTATATAAAACGATGACAAATTGATGATTTTCCTTTTTTTCAATTTCAAAATGTCATTAATAAAAGAGTAGCAGGAATGTAATTTTTGACATAGTAAATTTTTTTAACTCGATATTTGACTTAATGACCCAAGAACGTTTATACAAGTACATCAGCATGTGGAGGATTAAAGGGGCATGGGCACGACTTGAGCTGAAAATTTTCAAATTTTATTTTTCCATTTTTAATAGATGATACACATGTAATTATGCTACTTATTACAGTATATGTGTGCTATGATGCGATGAGTCTTCGGATTTACCTGTTATGTTTACCGTTTATATAATTAACCTACTGTCTGTTTCTTTATCATAGAAAAAGGGAAAGTCGTAGATCCTTTCTTTAGAAAAGGTCTTCAACTTTCATTAAAAATTTTCATTGCTAACATGTCTGTGCAGATCACAACCACACTTTCATGCACGTTAAAATGGAAAGATTGGGGTTTTAAAAAAACCGATTTATATGAATGACTTACTAAATTTTTCTAAAAATCTGAACGGGGAATTTTTAATACATTTAACCAGTATATATAATATATCAAATGACTTTCTAGTAAAGTCGTACGTTAAGAACACATTTTTAACTGAAGATGAAGTGAGCAACATTCCCTATGCAATCTTATATAATGAATAAGAAGAAAAGAGGCCCATAGGCCACATCTTTCACCCTAGTCACTTTGGCCCTGGAATTATTGAAATTTTCAAACGATTATTTCCATGCAAATTTTGACCCCATATCATGACCCCAAACTCGCCCCAAAGGATCATGACATAACTATGATTCATGGTCACATGGTAAAATTCATGGAATGAAATGTAAGGTCTTGCCATAAGGAATCTACACATACAAAGTATGAACGTTCTGCCTTTAATACTACATAAAGTATTGTCCAGGTTATCTTTTTCTAAGAGTAGGTCAAAATCCAAAGTCAAATTTATAAGGTCAAAAACGTTGGTTCCAAAAGAAAGGTCATGTCTTCTGGAGAAGAATTCGAAAATGTTAAAAGTTTTCGGACGCCGGACAAAAAGTCAGAATAGCTCACTTGAGTTTTCGACTCAGGTGAGCTAAGACGACCCATGATATAAGCTTACTTTTTGTAAATTAATGGATAATCTCTTTTATACTTAATCAAATTGTTAAACATAATGTACTATTAATATTGGACAGATTTGTGGGGGGAAATGCGTAGTCGGAAGTACTCTACATTGTCATAATGGCTGACTTCCTTTTAAAACATGGATGAAAATATAAATATCAGCAATATTTGTCTATTCATTTAATAAATCATCGCCTAGCTGAGTAGCTCAGTAGGTAAGCAAGTCAACAGCTGAACTGTAGATCGCGGGTGCGAGTCCAGCAGGGGGTTTAAATTTTTTCCAGATTACTTTGTACATCAATTTCAAAATATTGTTGTATATATCCTCCACTTTTCATCCATATCAAATTCTCTCGTGTAGCATACCTCCATTAATTAATGTCTCCCGTGAGGATCCGGTCCTCAGTAGTCAGTACCCCTTGCTTGTCGTCAGAGACAAATAAATTGGGCGGTCCTTCGGATGAGACCGCAAAAACCGAGGTCCCGTGTCACAGCAGGTGTGTCACGATAAAGATCTCTCCCTGCTCAATGGCCATAAGCGCCGAGCATAGGCCGAAATTTTGCAACCCTTTGCCGGCACTGGTGACGTCTCCATATGAGTGAAATATTCTCGAGAGGGACGTTAAACAATATACAATCAATCAATACAATCCATCAATCTCACCCGTGTCAAAAAGTCCTGGTGTATCTACAACAAGCAATCGATGACCGAAGCGGTTGGTTGATCCCCGTGTGCATTTTTTGGTGACAGAGGAGTTCGATACATCGGAACGAAACACCGTCTCGCCCAGCAGTGTGTTTCCGGTGGCGCTTTTTCCAGCTCCAGTTCTTCCCACTAAAATTATCCTCACTTCATCTACAAGATGATTGGTTTAGAAGCTAGATAATATAAGCTTATAATATTGCATGTCCACAGGCTTATGTATGTAATCGTAAGACAGATGTTGTGCGTGTATTGCAGCATCGTAAAACAGATGTGCATGTATAAAGATGAAAATCTATACTTATGTCACAGTGACTGTATGTGAATGCGCTTCGTTGTAAAAAGTAATCCTAGAATCATAGTAGAACTACACAGTAGTAACTAAATGCTGTCATAAGATTTTAAACGAACTTTTATTCGAGGCTACTTTATTTCGCGATTCACCTGTGGTAAACTGGTTCGCAGCGAGTAATTTTCGCGATCGAGCATTTTTCTAGTATTCGCGACGATGATGATCTCGCGAATCCCGCGAAAATTTTCTCTCACGGGAATAAAATTTGGTTCTTTACTTGAATGTACATGATCAAAATTAGTATAAAATACTCAGATGAGAATATGGCCTCTGGGAGGAATACATCACAGCTACAGTACCAGAAATGACATTTTAGACATTTTCATTGCACAAGGTGCTGACTAATGGTAACAATAAGGTGTAGTATTTAGGCGTGTAAATGAACAACTGGCGGTCATTTTGAAAATATACACTGTCATGATCGTGTACAGGATTGGACAAAACAAGATGGCAGACGGCATTTCCAAACAAAGGTAGGCTCTTAAAACTCTTCATTTTACCGACTTATTAGACGAATTTAAAACACTGTCTGGCCAGGGAGGCATCATTAAGTTGATTGGTTGTTGGAATTCTTACTCATGTACACGTACAACTCTAAATTCATTGATCGAAGTTGACGATGTTGCCTCGATAGAATTCGAAGCGGGCGAAGATGTTTCTAATCATGTTTTCATGCATTTTAAGAAAGATACTTTCGGTAAAATAGACTCTGCACATATCTTTTGATGAAAACTTGAACCAGTGTATGCGATTTGTCCCTTAAATTGCCTTGGTTTGATAGATATCTTGACTTGAACATTTGCTAATGTGCAGGATTGGACTGTGGTCGTTTCCACGATAAACGTGCTGGATTGGACCTCGATTTTGGTTCAGGATTGGACCCTCTTTTTATCTTTATTTTCAAAATCCTTTATATTTTCGAATCTCGACTTCACTTTATCATATTTTAGTTTGATTAATGCAGCTTATTGGATTCTCAGACATTTCCAACATGACCATGGTGTATTTTGAATTTGTTTTTTACTGTTATCAAATTAATCGTCGTTTAAGTTCCCAACGACGACAATTGCTACTGTAAAAATATTCATTCGCTATCTCCTTCAAATTGAACCAATATAACAGATCTATACATGAATCACCAATCTTTGCTTACGACAGATGTAACTTTGACTGTTCGTATCCAGGTATATAAAGCCATTTTGACCTATAAAGCACGCGAGAAATTATCATCATTTCATAATCCTCTGTAACAATATAAATTCGACGCTTCCTGAATTCAATTAACCCGCTTATATATTCCCTAATTCCAAACTCTGTTATATAGATTTTCTCCTTTGTTTCAGGTATCAAGCCGTAGAACTTCATTCCATGAGATGGGTACACTTCGAATGTGCGAAATTGGTAGTGAGGAATTCAAGACCAATTCTGAATTTCGTAGGCATGTAAAAAGGAAACATCAATCAGAGAAATTGTCTTCGTTTGTGACCAGTGCAACACACGCTTTTGCACATTATAAACGAAACATGAAGTAAAAAAAAAAATACATTGCTTTCTGAATACACGAAGTGCATACATATACCATGGCAGCCGTTTTATATATCCGTTTATGTACATTATGAAACGATTATTTTTACGGTATTATGCTTTGTTTTACAGAGATACTACTAATCTTTTGCATTGCATTTTACACATGTTAATTTGTTATTTCATTGAACCAGAAGTGTTCTTAATTTTTACTTGTTATTAAATATATTTCAATGTTATTGCGTTTGTATTGAACTGATAACAACTAGTGAAAAATTTGTATTGAAGAGTAACCTCTCATCTGAGCAGCAAATATTGAAGACGAAAAAACATCATGGACAAAACTGCTTTTCATTTAGGTTCATATTTCAGCTACAGGAGTGATATTGCGAATTTCTGAGAAAATATCCTTTTTATTTCCTTTCATCAGTATATGTACTCTAAGGTTGAATTCAATGTAATTACAAGAAACGAAAGGTTTTTAAATACAAAAATACTGATATTTACTACATTCCAACAAACACTTTTACCGTAAGTAATTATCCTTGTAAGTGAGTTGGCCTCGATATCTTGCACAACATATGCACTCAAGATTATTAGAATAAAAATGATAGGGAAATTTTTCAAAAGATAATAAATCCCGCTTTAACAATCAAAACTGGTTCCAGCAGAAGCATACATATGAAAGGAACAAGTGCGTGTGGACAGATTATTAAGTATTGAAAACATGAACATCTCAACATCTTATAGTCTTTATTGTCATTGAACAGCTTTATGAAATGTAAACCATCATGCCTGAAGAGATTATTATACGTCAAACCATGCTCAGTTTTAATAATTCCATGCAGATATTACAAATGTTAAGTGGTTGGGAATCGAACATGGTCTACATGTGTATATACAATATAAATGTATTTGCTTCTGCAAAATGAAGACTTTTCAACATGTTGATCTTCGAGAACAAGGCTCCTTCTAACGTGTGGCAGAACTTTAGATTCATGTGCGTGGCGAAATTCTCAAACACTTAAAGATTTTCGAGCTGGCTCTTCCGGCTTACTGATAGTTCCTTGCTCCACGTGCTCTTTTAGGTTTGTCAAAACCATGGTTTTAGTAGGAGACATAAAATAGAACACACTTCATTCACTTGCAATTTTTAAGCTTAAGGAAGTCCGCTCTTGACTGGATCTGTAAGAGAAAAAAATGCATGTATTTAAAAAAGGGTCCAATCTTGAACCAAAATCGAGGTCCAATCCGGCACGTTTATCGTGGAAACGACTACAGTCTAATCCTGAACATCAGCAAATGTTCAAGTCAAGATATATATCTAACCAAAGCAATTTAAGGGACAAATCGCATACACTGGTTCAAGTTTTCATCAAAAGATATGTGCAGAGTCTATTTTACCGAAAGTATCTTTCTTAAAATGCATGAAAACATGATTAGAAACATCTTCGCCCGCTTCGAATTCTATCGAGGCAACATCGTCAACTTCGATCAATGAATTTAGAGTTGTACGTGTACATGAGTAAGAATTCCAACAACCAATCAACTTAATCATGCCTCTCTGGTCAGGCAGTGTTTTAAATTCATAAATTCGTCGTCTAATAAGTCGGTAAAATGAAGAGTTTTAAGAGCCTACCTTTGTTTGGAAATGACGTCTGCCATCTTGTTTTGTCCAATCCTGCACACGATCATGACAGTGATATAGTGGTATTTTTATGCAACCAGGCATCTTATGTCAATATTTCATATAATGAATTCTTAATAAAGAATAAATTCACAACTTAATAGATAATGAATTGTTTGAAAATAGTCGTGGAAATAAGAGTTTTTTGTTGTTGTTTTTTTTTTTATCAAAGTTCCTATTGCCACTACAAAGATATTCTTGTTGCACATGACAAAATGCACTGGTGTTTGTCCGTCGTTTTCCCGCCTCATATGTCTCTCAAGGTGAAGACGAAAATTTCCGAAAAATTACTGTATATCCAAAAGACAACACCAACCATCTTCCAAAAGATGATTTGGCTTCTGCACAACTCTTCCCAGTGATTACATTTTCAGATATTTCTAAAATCAATTTGCTCCCTGGTTGAACAGATTGACGACTTTTACTTGAGTATTTACGTACCGGTTTTACTTGAGTATTTACGTACCGGTTTTCTTTGAGTATTTACGTACCGATTTTCTTTGAGTATTTACATACAGGTTTTACCCGAGTATTTACGTACCTTTTACTTTAGTATTTACGTACCGGTTTTACTTTAGTATTTACGTACCGGTTTTACTTTAGTATTTACGTACCGGTTTTACTTTAGTATTTACGTACCTTGTACTTTAGTATTTACGTACCGGTTTCACTTGAGTATTTACGTAACGGTTTTACTTGAGTATTTATGTACCGGTTTTAATGTAGTATTTACGTACCTTTTACTTGAGTATTTACGTACCGGTTTTACTTGAGTATTTACGTACCGGTTTTACTTTAGTATTTACGTACCGGTTTTACTTTAGTATTTACGTACCGGTTTTACTTTAGTATTTACGTACCTTTTACTTTAGTATTTACGTACCGGTTTTACTTTAGTATTTACGTACCTTTTACTTTAGTATTTACGTACCGGTTTTACTTTAGTATTTACGTACCGGTTTCGTTTGAGACAGGGGTGTTGGGATCATTCGACTTCATGCTATTTTCAGAATCCACTTGTTGAACAGGTCTGTTGCTGCCGCACAGCTCACAGGAGACTGCTATGGGATTGTTCATGTAGGTACACTGGGGACACTGCCAGTCAGACTCTGTGCAGAACAGAAAAAACTTCGTCACAATATATCGTTTGTTTACGTTTTCTTGTTATATGTAAAAGACAAGGAAATATATTACCATGTGCACAACAACAGAATGCACATGACCACAGTTATTTTTAATAAATGTTAAAGTGAATTCGCGTTTTTTAAACGTTTTCCTTCAATCATGCATGACTAACCTATATATCTAGTGATCAATCTCATAACTCCTATAAGCCATTCAAAACATAGTTGGGCAAACACGGACCCCTGGATGTACCAGAGGTGGGATCAGGTGCCTAGGAGGAGTAAGCATCCCCTGTCGACCGGTCACACCCGCCGTGAGCTCCATAACTTGATCAGGTAATGTAAAGTTTTCCTTCAACCACTACGACCCCCCCCCTCTCTCTCTTTTTCTCCCCCCCTCTCTCTCTCTCTCTCTCTCTCTCGTTAACAAGACTGTAAATGCTTGTCAGTAGTTGCTGAATACATACCTGTTACAGAAACCGAGAATTCTGGTTGGTAGTTGCTGAACGCGGACATTGGGTTTAAACTAAGGACAGTGCTTTGTCTGTCCCTAAATGAGCCACAATACCCACAATTGCTATCCTTTTTCTCACCACAAGTACAAGATGACATTATTCCTCCTACATCACTCAGTGTTTACAGCGTGTGATTGAAATCAAGGAAGGATCTCTCTAAATCTAATTCATTTTCCCTATATCAACTATGTACATTGACCATTTCAGTGTGTAACATTGACTGTGTCAAAATAGCGATACGATTCTTGCACTATATTGAAGAATCCATTATATTGAAAAAGAGGGGAGAGAGAGAGAGAGAGAGAGAGAGAGAGAGAGAGAGAGAGAGAGAGAGAGAGAGAGAGCTTGCTTTCTCATGCGTTGATATCATGTTCTTACAAGCGAACAAATTCTGAATGGCGTTATGTATGGCGCTGCTCGGATGATATATTGTTCAGCGTGATTAAGACAGTTGTTTACAAAACTTACAATTTATGATTCTGATTTATCAATAGGAAAAGTTACAGAATGTTAAGAACACTTTGAGGACGTGAATACACATTGCAATTGTAATGATAACTTCCCTATGTATATTAAAATCATACACTAATCACATGATGAATTATTCCTATACTTCCGCACTGTGTTTGCAAATCTGTATCGATCAAATACTCGTGAATATTCCGATCTTCCTTGATATGGGTCCGCACTCTTGATGTAAAATCCTTCATCATATATAACATTTCTCACTTTTACTTACTGAAAAACATTTTACTTTTTCAATTCAGTATTATGGTACTAACCCAAGACGTCCTGTAATAGTAGTTAACATTATTATCTTGACTATACAACTCCCCCCCCCCCCGAGTTATGAAAAATTCGGTCACTTGTTAGCTTGTAACTGTTACCACGACCATTATGTCGCTTACTCCGTTTACCTGATCGAGATAATACGGCTCACGGCGGGCGTCACCGGTCGACAGGGGATGCTTACTCCTCCTGGGTACCTGATCCCACCTCTGATATGTTTAGGGGTCCGTGTTTACCCAACTGTTAATTTTGTATTGCTTATACATGTAGGAGATTGACCAGTGTTCGTTATCTTCACCTTTTTGATACATTCGTTAAGGGATTCCTCTCACTCTCAAGTTATAAAAAAATTAGTTCCTTGTTAGATTTAATTTCATTTCTGTAACTGGTACAACGACCGTTATGCAGTTCTGATACATTCTTTTAGGCCTCTCAAAGTTTTTAGTTTACACAAACTTAAGGACTCTGTCTTCCTACATCTTATGTCTCCGTATCATCTCTAAAGGATAGCCCCGTTCAGCGTTTCCTCCTGATAAGAATGGGAATAAAAATGAATGAATGCTCATCTACGTATAACTGCTTATGAGTCCCAGTCTATTATTTTACATTGTAGAGTTTTTACGTTCTATTCCACACATTAGTTTTGGGTGTGTGATGTTATGGTGCAGGACTTTGGCTTTTACATTGTAGAGTTTTTACGTTATATTCCACACATTAGTTTTGGGTGTGTGATGTTATATTCATTTCTTTACGTTTATATTTCGTCATTTTTCGTTATTTTCCGTAAATACATTTCGCTGGTTTTTGAGGTCATGCACGAGTGCTTTTGCGCTTAGTATATATACTACTACTGGTTAGTGTTCGGGCAGTGCGAGGTTCGTTACAAGCAACAAAGGTCGCTTTTGTATTTCTGTGCCTTTGCCTTCCCTCCCACCCAGCCCATTTTCAGTTTTGAATTCATGTTTTCATTAGTGATTTTTCAGCTTTGTTGATTTGATGTTTACTTATTAAAACGAACGCAACCAACCTATTCACTTTTTCTGTTTTGTTTTATTATCAAATAGTCACGAAAATATTTGTTTTCGGACGAGGGCACTGAGGGAGAAAATAAGGAGCATGACTTTGGCTTTGTAGAGTTTTTGTTCGTTCTATTCCACACACTAGGTTTGGGTGTGTGATATTATGGAGCATGACTTTGGCTATATGGATGATTTCTTTCAGTTTCTGACACATTTTATGTTTGTCATGGAGCTTTTCATATACAATTTTTCAATACGCAAATGAATTCATTGTTGATGTATGTATCAGGAACTGCCCTGTGTACCGACACACCCACCCTTCTTCTATTTTTCACTTTGACGTAACACATGAGCGACTATCTACCTCATTTTATTAAGATCATACATATATATATATACACGCATACATGACATAGTTTAAAACATAAACATGAATATTCTATTTATTCATTAGCTATAACATCATATATGTACACTTGTAGCATGTATGTAAGCAAATTCAAAGAGATGTGTTCTTTCAGCGCCAACCCGCCTTATCCTTCACAATTTCAAATATTTCCTTGAACTTAGTCATCAATCCACTTCCAGCATGCTTGATATTCTTCCAAAATCTCTTCAGAATATTTTTGTTTCCACTTTCAATTTCATCTCGAACATTTTCCCTCACCCTTCTATCAATTTCTCTCTGATACCGATATCCAGACGTGGATGCCTTTCCAACATCTTCATAAATCATCATATCTTCATGCGCATGCCTGAGGTCCTCCAAACGATTCTTGACTTCAAGGATCCTCTGCTGCACACTAACCAACTTGCAGTTTTCATCCTCGTCAAAAGTGTCAGGCACGGCCTCCATAGTTAAATTATCCATATCTGTTTGAAGTAACTTCAAATTGTTAGCTATGGACATCCTTTCATTACTTCGGTTATTCTCTAATCTTTCAAGCTTTTCCAACAGGGATTTCTCTCTTTCTATGAACTCCTTTTGTTTCATTTCGTACAAATCCAGTTTATTTTTTTCTTCAAACACCTTTCTTAGCTCTCTCTCACGTTCTCTGATTACTCTTTCAGTTTGATTAAAGATATTACTGGTGTAGTAACTATTTCCGCTTCCGTGCACCATTTTTTGGATCATGCGCAAAAGATCTTGTACTTGTTGATCCATCTTTTTAACATCCTCCTCAGCATTATTGATAGCAAAATATCTACCATCACAGCTCTGTACGATTTCCTGTAAACTAGGTGGTGCATCCTTCAATATCTGCTCAATCGATTTCTGACCACGTTGAAGGTCATCTTTTCTCGTGAAAACAACGATCAGGTATCGTGACATGCTTGGTCCAAATGCCCTCTTGAGCAATTCGACCGTATCTTTCTCCTCTGCAGTAAATCGACCTATGCATATGACAAGCAAAATAGCATGTGGTCCCGGTGAACTAATCCCAACACATTTAAGGATTTCTGTGGTGATGATGTCATTCGTCATACCTAAACCGAACAAAGTAGTATTTTCATTAGCAAACATTTGGTCGAGTATATTTAAATGATTAAATCATTATCCTATTACATAACTAAAATATGAAAATATTTACCAGTATCAAAAAGACCTGGAGTGTCCACTACTAGAAGCTCGTGTCCGAACCTCGTGGCTGATCCTCGTTTGCAGCATTTAGTTATGCTTGAATTGGAGACATCCGATACAAACACGCTCTTGCCAAGAAGGGAATTTCCAGTTGCACTTTTGCCTGATCCCGTTTTACCGACCATAATTACCCGAAGTTCGTCATTCATGAAACCACTTTCTGAAATAAAAGAGAAACCTTTAGGGTTACGAAAATAATAACAGCAAACACGACTTTCAAATTTGTAAAACTTAGACTCTCTTAAAATACAGAACAAAAAAATGCTTCTGACTTGGGTTGTCAAATGTAATAAAAACAAGTAAACGGATACTTGGTAAATTTTTGGATCGAGTACTTAGACAATGGACCTACATCAAACGGAACAAAGGCAACATCACTTCTTGTTTCTTTGATTTTGATCTTTACCACCATCTGCATTTATTTTGAAATTCGCTTCTATTAGGAATTGATAAATACATTGATTTAGGTTCGTGTTTATATGTTTGTAAGTCTCTGGTGAAAGGTGAAGATAACGAACAGTGATCAATCTCATAGATCCTATCAGTAATATAAAGAGGTGGGATCAGGTGCCTATGAGGAGTAAGTGTTCCCTGTTGATGTTGATGGATCAGGTGTCTATGAGGAGTAAGTGTTCCCTGTTGATGTTGAGGGATCAGGTGCCTATGAGGAGTAAGTGTTCCCTGTTGATGTTAATGTTGAGGGATCAGGTGCCTATGAGGAGTAAGTGTTCCCTGTTGATGTTGAGGGATCAGGTGCCTATGAGGAGTAAGTTTTTCCTGTTGATGTTGAGGGGAGAAGTGGTGGAATTATAATCATTTTGACATTGGCAATTCGATCATATACTAAAAGGTGATCACTGGCATTCACGTCATGTGGTGTATTTTTCTCTTTGTTTCGAAACTGGAAGATGGTCTGGTATTCCTTTTAACGAAGTACTATGTACATTATATCACGCTTCTCATATAAGCGATAGATTTCATTTCATTTTAGAATGTAATGTTTTATGGGGGGAAAAGAAGAAGAAAGTACTTGTCAACGACCAAATGAATACAAATATTATGAATTTATGTTTATAGAAACAATGCACGCCATTGTCTGTCCTCCTCAAGATATAGGGCTCACGGCGGGTGTGACCGGTCAACAGGGGATGCTTAGTCCTCCTAGGCACCTGATCCCACCTTTGGTGTGTCCAGTGGTCCGTGGTTGCCCAACTATTTATTTTGCATTGCTTATAGGATTTATGAGATTGATCACTGTTCGTTATCTTCATCCTCCTTAACACCATGTCTGTATACTATCTGAAGCTGTCGGGTCGCATCAGGCTTTAGTGAATATAGGAAGGTAAGTCTAGACATAAATATATTGGGAAAATATGGTAGGAATTTTTTGATGTAATTTTTTGAGACGACGATGCAAGAATACAGCGATATAAGGCCTCAACCGTGCACACCTCTTTCTGCGCCGTAAATTGTAGATTTTTATAAGGGGTAGATACAATGTATATAGCTCTGGTCCGCCAAAGGATTTTCTCAGAGAGCTACAGATCTGCAATTATATTTGTGTATGAAGTTTAAACATGGATAAGTTTTTTTATTTTTCATTTCCTGTTAAAGCCATATAGCCGATTAATTGGATATACAACATAATTAAAAGCACACGTTTTATATCAGGCTATATAAGTTATACACTTTAACACGATCGGATTAAAAAGCAATCAATCTATTTCCTAATCTTGTATTCTACGAGTCAGATAGAGAATGTCCCATTTCGAAATATTCATGATTACGTAACGTCACAAGCTGTCTTTATAAAGGCGGTGTAAAATCGTGGACACGTTCAGTAAATAAAGGCAATCAGTTTCTATTTTTTTTCTCGCATGCTTGCGCACTTCCACCATAATGTCACTAGTTCATAGACATGGATTCGAAAATCACCGTTTCCCCTTACAACCTATCATTGGGTCAAATGTTGTCTGACGTGTTTCATACCGTTCTTAGCACAATGATTTTGACTACGAATAACTTCGTTTACCTGATCAGGATATAGGGCTTTACGGCGGGTGTGGCTGGTCGACAGGAGGATGCTTATCCCTTCTAGGCACCTAACCCCATCTCTGATATATCCAGGGATCCATGTTTGACCAACTCTATTTTGTATTGCTTATATGAGTTATGAGATTGATCACTGTTCGTTATCTTCACCTTTCATTGAATTAACCAGTACTCCTTTAATACCAGTATAAGTTTGTCGAAATTGTCATATCTTATTATTTTTCATACTTTATCATACTGACAAATTATACGGTCTGGTTTATGTCGCTAAAATTCCACAAACACTCAACCACTGAACATAGAGTTTTTTCTTTTTCTTTTACAAAGTTATTCACTTTCCCCTTTATATACTCAATAAAATGTGTACCATTGGAAAATATTCCGTTTGCTTGTATGTTACTTTTATACATTGAGGATGAAACACGTACACTGAGAGAAAAAGTATACGTAATATAAAACTTATACGGTACCAATTTTGATGCACCAGATGCGCATTTCGACAAATAATGTCTTTTCAGTGATGCTCAAGCCGAAATTTTAGAAATTCGAAATAACAATAAACTTGTTAGAGTAACGTAAGAAACACAACCCGCCATTTTCTGAAACCGCCTCGATCATTCTGCTCTAATTGTCAATTTCATAATCGATTGAACTGGATAAACTCGGTGTACCGTCTGGATATACTCTCAAGTGTTACGTGTGGGTCGTCGGTCACGTGTGCACTTACTATAAATAGATCCAATCCTCACTTTGATTCAACAGAGAGCCCATTGGTACAATAAGAAGATGTACTGGCAAATAAAAACACCCGAGTAAACCCCCCCCCATGCCAAAAAAATACAGGAAATTTAGAAAGTGGCAAGGAGTGCTTTTTTTTTTATTGTGTAAGATTTTCTGATACAAATATATGGTACTCTAGTATGTAGATTAGCATGCATGAAAGGTGAAGATAACGAACGGTGAATTGGTCGTGTAAAGTGTTGAAAAGTCATACGTTTTGATGTTATTGATTTGAGAAAAGTTTTGTGATTTCAAGTTTACTAAAAGTTCTTTAAATTTTTTTTACAATCCATATTGATAAGTATAAGATGGTTTACATCTAGGTACTACAAAGTTTGTTTATGATTAAAAAGTTTGGATGCAATAGTAGAAGTATATTTATGGAAAATACTTACAGGCACTCGACGTTTTAAATATCTATAATGAAAAAGTCTTCCTGTAAACATAATATTCACAAGGTATATGACGCCGCCATCTTGGTTTTCTTTTTTACCAGCTGCATCGCTTGAAACTTTCGGAGAAAAGTTCGATATGATATGATATTAGACCTCTACCGTTTAGAAGCAACTCTGTCAAGGTCTTGCCTCTAGCATCGTCATAGTGAACTGGAAATAAAGTCCATTCATCGGCTATAATCAACCGTAAAACATCGTCTACTGCTTCTCACATGCGAAAAATCGCTGAAATATGCACGGAAGTTGACATAATTATGCAAATGAGAATTTCCTTGCTGATGTACCCTCTGACGCTTGTGCGGTACGAAAAGGGGGTGGCACTGCATGCAGGATAGTTGCAGCCCTGCAAACAATAAACTTCGGGCACATTTGTGTGGTTTCGGGACAGGCTGGTACGGGAAATCTATTGCATTACCATTGGAAATGCTCATGACCCCCCCCCCCCCCCCCCCCCCCCCGCTTTGACTTCTACCCACATTTAGTCACCCATTGTGACAACACTGAAAATTTACAGATAAGCAGGACAGGTTATTTCATTTGGGATGTATAAATGTCACTGTGGACGTTTGAGAGTATACCCACGTGTACGTGCGTGCGTGCGTGTTAATATTCAATTTTGAAATTTTCTTATTACGTGTGACAATTACTTTCAACTAGGCTAATGTTAATACAACGAATGCATGAATAAGTGAAGTTTTATCATGTTTACCTTTGTAAAAAAAAAGTAAACACTAATAGAATAGTGTAAGACCCATTATCTCGCTCTGTAGAGCATATATTTACTGCTAATTATATTATTTGCTATTTTTAATTTTATCGACCAATGAAAAAAGGGATATCCCGAAATTATGTCAACTTCCGTCCATGTTTCAGCGATTTTTCGAATTTGAGAAGCAGTAGACGATGTTTTACGGTTGATTATAGCCGATGAATGGACTTTTTTCCCAGTTCACCATGACGATGCGAGAGGCAAGACCTTGACATAGTTGCTTCTAACGGTAGGGGTCTAATTATCATATTTTATCGAACTTTTCTCCAAAAATTTCAAGCGATGCAGCTGGTAAAAAAGAAAACCAAGATAGACCTTGTGAATATTATGTTTACAGGAAGACAATTTTTTTTATTATAGATATTTGAAACGTCGAGTGCCTGTGGAAATACTGGATGTAGACTTGAGCTTGAAATAAGTTGGAATACACGACTGAACTCTAGTCTTTTATGACGAAGAATGTTGCTTATCTTGACGGCATCTATTTCTTTGTTTGTAAATTTGAGCTTAAGGAACTGGCGGCATGATTTGGAAGGAATATCATCCATGACCCGTGGCGGTTTAAAGATCCTGTGATTGGCAACATCAATAACCACAGAGTTCAGTCTATATTCATGTGCTGAAAAATCCAAGTTTAGACTACCTATGCCTTATTGATATAACGTATATAAAACTCTCAATGGAACAGAGTAAATTTTTGTGCGAATATGATGTGGACCTAATTGCCGTTTGACGTAAGATAAAAATGAATCAAACGTGACATCATTTATACTTGGTCTTTTATATGAATGATATCCATGACTGCGTTTCCGTCTTTGAATATTGGGAAAGAGTCCCATCACATTCAGGCTATTTCCTTGTGGTATAGTCAAACTTCCCACATCATATGCATTATCATTGCATCCATATGGAAATGCCGTGCCTAGAGTCCTGATCCAGTGATATTCATGTTGTCTACGAAAAGGGTGCTTCATGTTGGAATATTTGTGGGGTGGTAATTTTTTCTCTCAAAATCCTGACCTTCATGGACAAGATGGAGTGGTCCGGTGAATTAAAATGCTTGTAAAGAAGTTGGTTGCCACCATTATTTATTTGAATTTTGTGTCCTGGTATTCTTTTATTAAGAGAAACCCTTCATCTTGCTTCTCATGAGCTTGTTTATTGTGCTGTACTGTGCAGCTCCTTCTGGACTGCTGTACTTTGACTTTTTCTGTTCTCTTTTGTCACAGAGATCCATAATGCCGTTGGTTACTCGGGAACGTTTTATCTTCCTCTGGTAACCCAGTACATTTGCCGTTGTTTCCCGAACTGCCTCGTTGAAACTAGAGGTGGAGTCATTGATGTCCAGGAGGCTGAGCTTGAAAAATCTCGACAACTGATGGGTCTCGTGCAGCTTTTCTAGGTTGAACTTGATTCGTTGGGTAATACAGATTGGTGATTCTTTTTCAGTTTTTCTTCATTGTGAGCAGCACAAAATTGAGGTCGCTGACCACGTCAAAACCAAGGTACGATCTAGTCTGCTTGGCTTGAAGTGCCGCGGAGTCAAGATGAAGTCTTTCTTGATATACGTCTTCCCATTCGGCATGTGTCTACCGGAAATATTTTGTGGACAAAGGGTGTTGGCGATAGTGAGCCGTTGGCTGATCACAATCTCCAGTCAGTGAAATCCCCTGTCATTGATTTCACCTATTCCATATTGACCGCTTGTTCATAATTCTTTCTACCTCTTGATCTTCATGGATGGATGCTGAAGCATACATACTTTTATGATGGTGACGTTCTTGGGTTTGACTGAAACAAGGATGGCGGAAATCCGGCTCGAGATGAATGTGCAGTTCAGTATGCACCCAGTTCAGTATGTACCCTGTGACTTCTTTGCGCACGACGACGCCTACGCCGCATTCATGGTTTGTATCTTCCCTGCTGTACCATATCTTAAGGCCATCTTCTGTGGTTGTCTCTCCGAATCCTGTCCATCTCACCTCAGCGAACTCTGTCCATCTCACCTCTGCGAACCCTGTCCATCTCACCTCAGCGAATCCTGTCCATCTCACCTCAGCGAACCCTGTCCATCTCACCTCAGCGAACCCTGTTCATCTCACCTCAGCGAACCCTGTCCATCTCACCTCAGCGAATCCTGTCCATCTCACCTCAGCGAACCCAATGATGTCCCACTGGTGGTGTTGCAGCTCTTGTTCAAGTTCTTTCATTGTGCGGACATATACAAGCACACAGTCTAGGCGTCAAGAGAAAGAAGAAACCCAGCACGTGATAAAAGAAAAGAAAAGAAAAGGAAGGAAAATAGATGGGGAAAAAACCCAAAACATAGATGAATTACATAGATTCAAAAGTCTTTCGCGCATACTTCTTGTCGAAGTGACACCTGCCGTGTGACCTTTAGACACTGATGGAATACCGAACATGTTTTTTCTTGATACAGAGTGTGCATTGATGCGGTGGTTCATATTTTTTATGATTGTTTATCTACCACAGACTTCAGAGGAACATTCTTCTAAAGATTCGGCCGTCGAAAGGATATCAAATTAAAGGAATTGAATACTTATAGAAAGTAAAAATCTACTAAGATTTGTATTACGTATAGTGTTATTTTTAAACTTCTTTTGGTGCGCCCAAAAGATTTCAAACCGGAAGACGGAAATGGTGTCAACTGCATGCATCCCTTTTTTCTTTTTGATAAGAGGGATTGAAATTTTCTAAGAATAAACTTACTGGGGACTGATACGTAAAATAGGTAACTAATGGTTTACATAACCTACACAAACGCACCGCAGCTCTGTATTTGCTGAGTAAGGATCAATTAAATCAACACTACTGTAGTGATGAAAAATGCCATTTATTGAACATTATAATTGTTGTTTAATAGTATGCAGAAAGTATATACGATTATTAAACCACATTATGAAATTATAATACTCTAATTTTGCCCAACTATCTATTTTGTATTGCTTGTAGGAGTTATGAGATTGATCACTGTTCGTTATCTTCACCTTGCATCTATTCAATATTAAATTGCATAATGTCTTGAAATGTCTGCTGGTGTTGTTTGCGAATGTATAACGTTAATAAAGTGCTTGTGTTCATTTTAAAAATAAAAACTTTATGGACAAGATCAACATACCCGGTAATATAAGATGGACAAATAAAATGTTAGGGATGACAAATTTTACGATAATGTTTACAGATTAATTTTATTTCTAGTATAATGAAATAACTAGCCATAAAAAGCATTTCCATCCCCAAGCATAACGTTTCGTGTATATGCAAGTATAACCCCCCCCCCCCCCCAAAAAAAAACCCCCCAACAAAACAAACAATTTTGAAATTGACAGGATCATTCTGATGGTTAATTAAAACGACTCCACTTTGTCTACCTACGGTTGCTCACCTGCGGTCTCTATTGTCATCCCTTTAACAAAGTGATCTGAACCCCTCCTCTATCAACTCAAAGATAGAGTAACTCCTACAGCCCATGTCAAGGTCCTCACAATGGGATAAACGTTCTAATATGCTTTTCCAGTCACAGTACAATAAGTGACGCTCTAGTCCTTTGTAGTAAAGCTTCATTCCTAACCAATCCAGCAAAGGCCTAACATCTAGTATGTGTAGTTCAGAATCACAACTAACTCCAGATTAACTATTTCTTCGCCAACTAGTTCTGTGGTTTGTATGTTCCCTGTGAGGTCAGTGTTAATTTTTGTACTATGTTGCCAACAGCCTGCTAAAGTCTTGTACAGATGTATATTCTGAATGGATTTCGCCGTTGAGGAGTAAATCTAGCATCAGCTTGCTGGCGTTGATGTTAAAATTTTGTCCAGAAATAGTCGATCTGTTGCTAGTCTGTATATGATGCCAGATAGCACTATGAAGTTTTGTTTGCTTGTTGATTTTTTTATTTTGGTGAAATGTCACAGATTTTATCATAAGCACGACGCCCATGGCCGTCGCAGGACTGGTTCTTTTTCGTGTAAACGCCTAACATGATACGTGACCTTCGTATAAAAGGTCATATGCGAAAGATTCGTGATGTCAGGCGCATGACAAAGCTGCACTCCCTTCCAATGTTTGTTTTAGTTATGACGCAAAGGATCGAACCTGGGATTCTTCCACGGACGCCGTACACTCTGACGTCGCTGTGTACAAATTTCCACGGCCGGTGTACACTCTGAAATCGCTGCGTACAATCTTCCATGGCCGGTGTACACTCTGAAATCCCTGCGTACAAACTTTCACGGCCGCTTGTACGGAAGTTAGTACTGATGACGTCGCGGTGTACACGCTCCTACTGGATCGATTAAATACATGTACATGTTTCTATAGGATATTTTTTTTGTTTGGAAAATTCCAGAACTATCTATTTCAGAGGATAATTGAAATAGCCCCCCTTAAAAAATGGTCATGGTAACCACAGGAAAAAACTTTGTAAAGCTATACCAGGCTTAAGAAACCAAGGTAATGGCGTTCTGGATTATATATATACATGTACATGTATATATATGTGCATATGAAATTAATATGCCAGCATTAGAATTTAATTCACTCTCTTACACAGAAAGCCATTTTAAAGAGATGCATGCGATATCTTCATTATAGTATATTAAAATTGATGTGGGTTTGACACTCGCTGTCAGTGTTAATTTCGTTAGAAAAATGTAGGAACCATTTTCCAGAAAAGCATAAGTTTTGCTATATTTTTTTGAAATTTCATTATTAGATTTTTAGAATTTCTTCATTCCCTTGTACAATATAGCTATGTATATAAAATTTCCACAATCATATAAAGCTTGCTCACGAAGTTGATCTTTAAAGATGTATTTGCAGAAAGGAAAATCATTGAATATATTGGGGGCTGTTAGCATATAGTTATTTTACTTCATCGTTTGGAAGAAGAAAGAAAAAAACAGAAGAAGAAAAAAACGTTGAAGAAGGTGCCGTGGAATTTCAGGATTAATAACAACTTTCTTAACAATATAACGTATATATATAAGATGGTTTTGCCTACTTTCCTTAAAAAAAAATTAAGTCGATCATTTCGGGAGCCGAATGGACCAATGTCATATGCAATGTATTTATTTCATCCACAAAATCTTTATCGGAATGTCATTTTATACCACTCTTCAATGTCTACATTTTGTAGTAAAATAATTCGTAATATTTGTATGAATATGAGTCCCTAAAATGTTACTTACCATGAGATTTTCTTGCGTTAGAAACGCCCTCTTCATATTCCAGTAAAGATGACAACGGTGTCTCGGAATCTTCTACCAAATCGTCTTCTGGCAGCGACATATGCATGGGTGGAGAATCCATTCCAGCTGTAGATTGGACATAGCCACAGACTTCACACGAAGTAAATTGTGGAGCATTTAGAAATGTACATTTTATACACTCCCATTCCATTACTGAAAATAGTTTTACATTTTGAATAATCATAAAAAAAAATGGTATAATAAATTTGATTTCCAAATCTTGATGATATAAATCACACAATTTGATATTGACTCAAAATGTAAAAGAACAATTGCTCACCGGATGGAGAATATTCCAAAGGATGTGAGTCGTCTTCCATTCCTAAGAGAAATCTCAGTCACCATTCATAAGGAACACTGCTTCGGTTTAACAGAACAGAAAATGTTATAGTGTTATAAATAACCCTGTTGAGGTTTTATAAATAATAGACAAACACGGAAACAAACGACCCTGGTTCCTGTCATCATGAAGGATTAAGTGATGTTGGAAATTTTAGGAAGAGGGCATTTGTTATATGACAATTATGCTATCCAAGAGTTTTATTACAATTGTGCGCTAAGTTATAAGAGCAGAACCAAATCACAAAGTTCTCATGAAACAATGATGTACATAGGTTCTCATGAAATAAAGATATATAGAGGTACTCATGAAATAATGATGTACAGGGGTTCTCATGAAACAAGGATGTACAGGGGTTCTCATGAAACAAGGATGTACAGGGGTTCTCATGAAATAATGATGTACAGAGATTCTCATGAAATAATGATGTTACAGAGATTCTCATGAAATAATGATGTACAAGGGTTCTCATGAAATAATGATGTTACAGAGATTCTCATGAAATAATGATGTTACAGAGATTCTCATGAAATAATGATGTACAAGGGTTCTCATGAAATAATGATGTTACAGAGATTCTCATGAAATAATGATGTACAATGGTTCTCATGAAATAATGATGTACAAGGGTTCTCATGAAATAATGATCTTACAGAGATTCTCATGAAATAATGATGTTACAGAGATTCTTATAAAATAATGATGTACAGGGATTCTCATGAAATAATGATGTACAATGGTTCTCATGAAATAATGATGTTACAGAGATTCTCATGAAATAATGATGTACAGGGGTTCTCATGAAATAATGATGTACAGAGATTCTCATGAAATAATAATGTACAGGGGTTCTCATGAAATAATGATGTTACAGAGATTCTCATGAAATAATGATGTACAGAGATTCTCATGAAATAATGATGTACAGAGATTCTCATGAAATAATGATGTAAAAGGGTTCTCATGAAATAATGATGTACAGGGATTCTCATGAAATAATGATGTTACAGAGATTCTCATGAAATAATGATGTACAGAGATTCTCATGAAATAATGATGTACAGGGGTTCTCATGAAATAATGATGTACAATGGTTCTCATGAAATAATGATGTTACAGAGATTCTCATGAAATAATGATGTACAGAGATTCTCATGAAATAATGATGTACAGGGGTTCTCATGAAATAATGATGTACAGGGGTTCTCATGAAATAATGATGTACAGAGATTCTCATGAAATAATGATGTTACAGAGATTCTCATGAAATAATGATGTACAGAGATTATCATGAAATAATGATGTACAGAGATTCTCATGAAATAATGATGTACAGGGATTCTCATGAAATAATGATGTAAAAGGGTTCTCATGATATAATGATGTACAGAGATTCTCGTGAAATAATGATATACATAGGTTCTCATGAAAGAATGATGTACAGAAATTGTCAACGGAATGTACACGGGAACGATTTGTTCTATATTCTTTCATTTTGATAACTACCGTTGATTTTATTTCTACTCTATGCATATGTTTAACTATAGGTTGGGATTCAACACCTTTGACTATTTTCACTAATTTTACATCCAAAGACCGTTTTATATTACATGAAAAGTTTGATTGACTGGTGTAGAGGCAAATTTTGACTCCCATAGAATAATGACCGGGGGTCATTTTTCGACGTCGAAAAGTGACCCCCGGTCATTATTCGACATAGAATAATGACCCCTTTTGCCCGTAGAAAAAATGACTTTTTCAAAAAATCAGTAAATCTATCATTCATATGAAACGTAACCAGATTAAAACATATTAGGAATTGTAATTTTGTTTCAATTTGTAACCATGCATTAGTTTATTTTACACCAAGGACCATAACATACAAACAGAGTGCGTAATTGATTTGATATACACAGAGTAGCTACTACCATAATTGTGAAATCCTTGTCCCCATGTGTTATTAAGGTTAGAGTGTTATGCTAACTCATTCAGAATTGCATATAGTCAATGTAGCTATAAATGTTTTTACAAAGAATACGGAGTATGATATAAAATGTCAGACTTTGCTTAAGAATGCAGACAAATTGAGTATTTTTTTAACCGTGGTATATTCTCATCTGATCAATCTATGTTAATTTTGTGTTCAAAAAGTGAGGTGGCACAAACCCACTTGTGTCCCCCCCCCTCATCTTCCAAAAGTGAGGGGGAACGTGCCCCCGTCTCCTTGTCCTACACCCCTGATAGGCATAAATTATCCAGTGAAATGCTATAGTCTACCCAAAGTTATCGTTCGCATACTCACTAATACCTCTATCAACACTTACTCATTTTTCAAAATTCTTGAAAAACGATAAAGATGCGTAAATGAAATAAGCTATTGACTTCAGTTGCAAAAAATGTATGTCAATTCATCAGTTTTAAGATTTCACGCCTCTCTGTGACACAAGAAGTATTGTATTTAGACGCAGCTCTTTTTTATGTGTGTGTTTGATTACACAAGATCTATACATGTAAATAGATAGCATAATTACATTAGTAGATTCAGAGGGAGGTGTGGAGGATTTATAGGTTGTACCTTTGCCTACCGTTACAAAATGTTGCTTAATGAGGTAAAAATAACACATTTTGAGAATGGAACCCCCTTTTGAAAACTAAAATTTATGGTAGAACCCCTTTTTGACAATTCCCTGGATCCGTCCCTGAAATATGTGGGTTTTCCCCAGTTGTAATTGGTCATGGAACCTACAGTGGGTTTCCCTCAAATTTAATGAACTAGTTCTTACTTTTATTAATCGTGAAAAAAATTTACACATGGAAGAGTCATTTTTCTACGGGGGTAATTATTTTTCAGGTACGACACTCAAAATAATGACCCCTGGGTCTTCTTTCTACAAAAGTATCCAATTTTTTTTACAGCTAGGGGGTCATTTTATTCTATGGGAATCAAAATTTGCCTCTACACCGGCAACAACCCCTCCCCCCCCCCCCCCCCCACACACACACTTTCTTATGGCAATCAATGGACTGAGATATCTCCGCACATGAATTAGGATTTTGAGTTTTGGATTGAATTAAAACTTTAACGTTTATTTTTCTAAAAGTCTTGTCCATGATATGAATTCCAATTATTTAACCAAACGTAATCCAAAAGGACTCTAAGTCATAATTACAACACAATAGCATCGAATCCACAGCAGGAGTTGTTCCAGCAACAATAACACACTCATTCATTTTTTTTAAAAAATAAATTTATTTTTTATGTTTACATCCTAGTTTTATTCCTGAAGGACTCCCAGCTGTTAAATAATTAAAATAAACGTATATTGTTTATACATGTAGCTGTATTGCATCCATGAAGAAAATGGCTATCATTACATTTGGTAAAGATATCGAAGGCAAAATAAATGAAAATGTAAATACATGTATCATTGATTTCGTCTGACGCGGCGCTGGGGTGGAGAATCAAACCCATGGCCTCAAATGAAACTAGGCGCTATAACCACTGGGCTCTCGCGACCGGTAATTTACAAGTGCGTCTTGATTTCAGGTAATATTACGACCATAAAGGATTGAATGCTAGAAAAGTTTATTCAACGGTTTAAAAATGTCAGATCCAATTTCCTTTTATCACTAATTGGCGTGTACGCATTTTGAAAATATGTCAGAATACTGGCATCTCTAGCGTCCAAAAGTGTTCAACGCCATACAAAAGTACGAATTTGTGGGATTTCATAGGTCTGAATTTGTGAGATTGTATAGGTCTGAATTTGTGAGATTTCATAGGTCTGAATTTGTGAGATTGTATAGGTCTGAATTTGTGAGATTTCATAGGTCTGAATTTGTGAGATTTCATAGGTCTGAATTTGTGAGATTGTATAGGTCTGAATTTGTGAGATTTCATAGGTCTGAATTTATGGGATTTCATAGGTCTGAATTTGTGAGATTTCATAGGTCTGAATTTGTGAGATTGTATAGGTCTGAATTTGTGAGATTTCATAGGTCTGAATTTGTGAGATTGTATAGGTCTGAATTTGTGAGATTTCATAGGTCTGAATTTATGGGATTTCATAGGTCTGAATTTGTGAGATTTCATAGGTCTGAATTTGTGAGATTGTATAGGTCTGAATTTGTGAGATTGTATAGGTCTGAATTTATGGGATTTCATAGGTCTGAATTTGTGAGATTTCATAGGTCTGAATTTGTGAGATTTCATAGGTCTGAATTTGTGAGATTTCATAGGTCTGAATTTGTGAGATTTCATAGGTCTGAATTTGTGAGATTGTATAGGTCTGAATTTGTGAGATTTCATAGGTCTGAATTTGTGAGATTTCATAGGTCTGAATTTGTGAGATTGTATAGGTCTGAATTTGTGAGATTTCATAGGTCTGAATTTATGGGATTTCATAGGTCTGAATTTGTGAGATTACATAGGTCTGAATTTGTGAGATTGTATAGGTCTGAATTTGTGAGATTTCATAGGTCTGAATTTATGGGATTTCATAGGTCTGAATTTGTGAGATTTCATAGGTCTGAATTTGTGAGATTGTATAGGTCTGAATTTGTGAGATTTCATAGGTCTGAATTTATGGGATTTCATAGGTCTGAATTTGTGAGATTTCATAGGTCTGAATTTGTGAGATTGTATAGGTCTGAATTTGTGAGATTTCATAGGTCTGAATTTGTGAGATTTCATAGGTCTGAATTTGTGAGATTTCATAGGTCTGAATTTGTGAGATTTCATAGGTCTGAATTTGTGAGATTTCATAGGTCTGAATTTGTGAGATTGTATAGGTCTGAATTTGTGAGATTTCATAGGTCTGAATTTATGGGATTTCATAGGTCTGAATTTGTGAGATTACATAGGTCTGAATTTGTGAGATTGTATAGGTCTGAATTTGTGAGATTTCATAGGTCTGAATTTATGGGATTTCATAGGTCTGAATTTGTGAGATTTCATAGGTCTGAATTTGTGAGATTGTATAGGTCTGAATTTGTGATATTTCATAGGTCTGAATTTATGGGATTTCATAGGTCTGAATTTGTGAGATTTCATAGGTCTGAATTTGTGAGATTGTATAGGTCTGAATTTGTGAGATTTCATAGGTCTGAATTTGTGAGATTGTATAGGTCTGAATTTGTGAGATTTCATAGGTCTGAATTTATGGGATTTCATAGGTCTGAATTTGTGAGATTTCATAGGTCTGAATTTGTGAGATTGTATAGGTCTGAATTTGTGAGATTTCATAGGTCTGAATTTATGGGATTTCATAGGTCTGAATTTGTGAGATTTCATAGGTCTGAATTTGTGAGATTTCATAGGTCTGAATTTGTGAGATTTCATAGGTCTGAATTTGTGAGATTTCATAGGTCTGAATTTGTGAGATTGTATAGGTCTGAATTTGTGAGATTTCATAGGTCTGAATTTGTGAGATTTCATAGGTCTGAATTTGTGAGATTGTATAGGTCTGAATTTGTGAGATTTCATAGGTCTGAATTTATGGGATTTCATAGGTCTGAATTTGTGAGATTTCATAGGTCTGAATTTGTGAGATTGTATAGGTCTGAATTTGTGAGATTTCATAGGTCTGAATTTATGGGATTTCATAGGTCTGAATTTGTGAGATTACATAGGTCTGAATTTGTGAGATTTCATAGGTCTGAATTTGTGATATTTCATAGGTCTGAATTTATGGGATTTCATAGGTCTGAATTTGTGAGATTTCATAGGTCTGAATTTGTGAGATTGTATAGGTCTGAATTTGTGAGATTTCATAGGTCTGAATTTATGGGATTTCATAGGTCTGAATTTGTGAGATTTCATAGGTCTGAATTTGTGAGATTGTATAGGTCTGAATTTGTGAGATTTCATAGGTCTGAATTTGTGAGATTGTATAGGTCTGAATTTGTGAGATTTCATAGGTCTGAATTTGTGAGATTTCATAGGTCTGAATTTGTGAGATTTCATAGGTCTGAATTTGTGAGATTGTATAGGTCTGAATTTGTGAGATTTCATAGGTCTGAATTTATGGGATTTCATAGGTCTGAATTTGTGAGATTACATAGGTCTGAATTTGTGAGATTGTATAGGTCTGAATTTGTGAGATTTCATAGGTCTGAATTTATGGGATTTCATAGGTCTGAATTTGTGAGATTTCATAGGTCTGAATTTGTGAGATTGTATAGGTCTGAATTTGTGAGATTTCATAGGTCTGAATTTATGGGATTTCATAGGTCTGAATTTGTGAGATTTCATAGGTCTGAATTTGTGAGATTGTATAGGTCTGAATTTGTGAGATTTCATAGGTCTGAATTTGTGAGATTGTATAGGTCTGAATTTGTGAGATTTCATAGGTCTGAATTTATGGGATTTCATAGGTCTGAATTTGTGAGATTTCATAGGTCTGAATTTGTGAGATTGTATAGGTCTGAATTTGTGAGATTTCATAGGTCTGAATTTATGGGATTTCATAGGTCTGAATTTGTGAGATTTCATAGGTCTGAATTTGTGAGATTTCATAGGTCTGAATTTGTGAGATTTCATAGGTCTGAATTTGTGAGATTTCATAGGTCTGAATTTGTGAGATTGTATAGGTCTGAATTTGTGAGATTTCATAGGTCTGAATTTGTGAGATTTCATAGGTCTGAATTTGTGAGATTGTATAGGTCTGAATTTGTGAGATTTCATAGGTCTGAATTTATGGGATTTCATAGGTCTGAATTTGTGAGATTACATAGGTCTGAATTTGTGAGATTGTATAGGTCTGAATTTGTGAGATTTCATAGGTCTGAATTTATGGGATTTCATAGGTCTGAATTTGTGAGATTTCATAGGTCTGAATTTGTGAGATTGTATAGGTCTGAATTTGTGAGATTTCATAGGTCTGAATTTGTGAGATTTCATAGGTCTGAATTTGTGAGATTTCATAGGTCTGAATTTGTGAGATTGTATAGGTCTGAATTTGTGAGATTTCATAGGTCTGAATTTGTGAGATTTCATAGGTCTGAATTTGTGAGATTTCATAGGTCTGAATTTGTGAGATTTCATAGGTCTGAATTTGTGAGATTGTATAGGTCTGAATTTGTGAGATTTCATAGGTCTGAATTTATGGGATTTCATAGGTCTGAATTTGTGAGATTTCATAGGTCTGAATTTGTGAGATTTCATAGGTCTGAATTTGTGAGATTGTATAGGTCTGAATTTGTGAGATTTCATAGGTCTGAATTTATGGGATTTCATAGGTCTGAATTTGTGAGATTTCATAGGTCTGAATTTGTGAGATTTCATAGGTCTGAATTTGTGAGATTGTATAGGTCTGAATTTGTGAGATTTCATAGGTCTGAATTTATGGGATTTCATAGATCTGAATTTGTGAGATTTCATAGGTCTGAATTTGTGAGATTGTATAGGTCTGAATTTGTGAGATTTCATAGGTCTGAATTTGTGAGATTTCATAGGTCTGAATTTGTGAGATTTCATAGGTCTGAATTTGTGAGATTTCATAGGTCTGAATTTGTGAGATTTCATAGGTCTGACTTTGTGAGATTTCATAGGTCTGAATTTGTGAGATTGTATAGGTCTGAATTTGTGAGATTTCATAGGTCTGAATTTATGGGATTTCATAGGTCTGAATTTGTGAGATTGTATAGGTCTGAATTTGTGAGATTGTATAGGTCTGAATTTGTGATATTTCATAGGTCTGAATTTATGGGATTTCATAGGTCTGAATTTGTGAGATTTCATAGGTCTGAATTTGTGAGATTGTATAGGTCTGAATTTGTGAGATTTCATAGGTCTGAATTTGTGAGATTGTATAGGTCTGAATTTGTGAGATTTCATAGGTCTGAATTTATGGGATTTCATAGGTCTGAATTTGTGAGATTTCATAGGTCTGAATTTGTGAGATTGTATAGGTCTGAATTTGTGAGATTGTATAGGTCTGAATTTATGGGATTTCATAGGTCTGAATTTGTGAGATTTCATAGGTCTGAATTTGTGAGATTTCATAGGTCTGAATTTGTGAGATTTCATAGGTCTGAATTTGTGAGATTTCATAGGTCTGAATTTGTGAGATTGTATAGGTCTGAATTTGTGAGATTTCATAGGTCTGAATTTGTGAGATTTCATAGGTCTGAATTTGTGAGATTGTATAGGTCTGAATTTGTGAGATTTCATAGGTCTGAATTTATGGGATTTCATAGGTCTGAATTTGTGAGATTTCATAGGTCTGAATTTGTGAGATTGTATAGGTCTGAATTTGTGAGATTTCATAGGTCTGAATTTATGGGATTTCATAGGTCTGAATTTGTGAGATTACATAGGTCTGAATTTGTGAGATTTCATAGGTCTGAATTTGTGATATTTCATAGGTCTGAATTTATGGGATTTCATAGGTCTGAATTTGTGAGATTTCATAGGTCTGAATTTGTGAGATTGTATAGGTCTGAATTTGTGAGATTTCATAGGTCTGAATTTATGGGATTTCATAGGTCTGAATTTGTGAGATTTCATAGGTCTGAATTTGTGAGATTGTATAGGTCTGAATTTGTGAGATTTCATAGGTCTGAATTTGTGAGATTGTATAGGTCTGAATTTGTGAGATTTCATAGGTCTGAATTTGTGAGATTTCATAGGTCTGAATTTGTGAGATTTCATAGGTCTGAATTTGTGAGATTGTATAGGTCTGAATTTGTGAGATTTCATAGGTCTGAATTTATGGGATTTCATAGGTCTGAATTTGTGAGATTACATAGGTCTGAATTTGTGAGATTGTATAGGTCTGAATTTGTGAGATTTCATAGGTCTGAATTTATGGGATTTCATAGGTCTGAATTTGTGAGATTTCATAGGTCTGAATTTGTGAGATTGTATAGGTCTGAATTTGTGAGATTTCATAGGTCTGAATTTATGGGATTTCATAGGTCTGAATTTGTGAGATTTCATAGGTCTGAATTTGTGAGATTGTATAGGTCTGAATTTGTGAGATTTCATAGGTCTGAATTTGTGAGATTGTATAGGTCTGAATTTGTGAGATTTCATAGGTCTGAATTTATGGGATTTCATAGGTCTGAATTTGTGAGATTTCATAGGTCTGAATTTGTGAGATTGTATAGGTCTGAATTTGTGAGATTTCATAGGTCTGAATTTATGGGATTTCATAGGTCTGAATTTGTGAGATTTCATAGGTCTGAATTTGTGAGATTTCATAGGTCTGAATTTGTGAGATTTCATAGGTCTGAATTTGTGAGATTTCATAGGTCTGAATTTGTGAGATTGTATAGGTCTGAATTTGTGAGATTTCATAGGTCTGAATTTGTGAGATTTCATAGGTCTGAATTTGTGAGATTGTATAGGTCTGAATTTGTGAGATTTCATAGGTCTGAATTTATGGGATTTCATAGGTCTGAATTTGTGAGATTACATAGGTCTGAATTTGTGAGATTGTATAGGTCTGAATTTGTGAGATTTCATAGGTCTGAATTTATGGGATTTCATAGGTCTGAATTTGTGAGATTTCATAGGTCTGAATTTGTGAGATTGTATAGGTCTGAATTTGTGAGATTTCATAGGTCTGAATTTGTGAGATTTCATAGGTCTGAATTTGTGAGATTTCATAGGTCTGAATTTGTGAGATTGTATAGGTCTGAATTTGTGAGATTTCATAGGTCTGAATTTGTGAGATTTCATAGGTCTGAATTTGTGAGATTTCATAGGTCTGAATTTGTGAGATTTCATAGGTCTGAACTTGTGAGATTGTATAGGTCTGAATTTGTGAGATTTCATAGGTCTGAATTTATGGGATTTCATAGGTCTGAATTTGTGAGATTTCATAGGTCTGAATTTGTGAGATTTCATAGGTCTGAATTTGTGAGATTGTATAGGTCTGAATTTGTGAGATTTCATAGGTCTGAATTTATGGGATTTCATAGGTCTGAATTTGTGAGATTTCATAGGTCTGAATTTGTGAGATTTCATAGGTCTGAATTTGTGAGATTGTATAGGTCTGAATTTGTGAGATTTCATAGGTCTGAATTTATGGGATTTCATAGATCTGAATTTGTGAGATTTCATAGGTCTGAATTTGTGAGATTGTATAGGTCTGAATTTGTGAGATTTCATAGGTCTGAATTTGTGAGATTTCATAGGTCTGAATTTGTGAGATTTCATAGGTCTGAATTTGTGAGATTTCATATTTCTGAATTTGTGAGATTTCATAGGTCTGACTTTGTGAGATTTCATAGGTCTGAATTT
Source organism: Ostrea edulis (assembly GCF_947568905.1). Taxonomy (NCBI): domain Eukaryota; kingdom Metazoa; phylum Mollusca; class Bivalvia; order Ostreida; family Ostreidae; genus Ostrea; species Ostrea edulis. The sequence goes on from NC_079170.1 coordinate 29,103,445, forward strand.
GTGAGATTGTATAGGTCTGAATTTGTGAGATTTCATAGGTCTGAATTTATGGGATTTCATAGGTCTGAATTTGTGAGATTGTATAGGTCTGAATTTGTGAGATTTCATAGGTCTGAATTTGTGAGATTGTATAGGTCTGAATTTGTGAGATTTCATAGGTCTGAATTTATGGGATTTCATAGGTCTGAATTTGTGAGATTTCATAGGTCTGAATTTGTGAGATTGTATAGGTCTGAATTTGTGAGATTGTATAGGTCTGAATTTATGGGATTTCATAGGTCTGAATTTGTGAGATTTCATAGGTCTGAATTTGTGAGATTTCATAGGTCTGAATTTGTGAGATTTCATAGGTCTGAATTTGTGAGATTTCATAGGTCTGAATTTGTGAGATTGTATAGGTCTGAATTTGTGAGATTCCATAGGTCTGAATTTATGGGATTTCATAGGTCTGAATTTGTAAGATTTCATAGGTCTGAATTTGTGAGATTGTATAGGTCTGAATTTGTGAGATTTCATAGGTCTGAATTTGTGAGATTGTATAGGTCTGAATTTGTGAGATTTCATAGGTCTGAATTTGTGAGATTGTATAGGTCTGAATTTTTGAGATTTCATAGGTCTGAATTTATGGGATTTCATAGGTCTGAATTTGTGAGATTTCATAGGTCTGAATTTGTGAGATTTCATAGGTCTGAATTTGTGAGATTTCATAGGTCTGAATTTGTGAGATTTCATAGGTCTGAATTTGTGAGATTTCATAGGTCTGAATTTGTGAGATTGTATAGGTCTGAATTTGTGAGATTTCATAGGTCTGAATTTATGGGATTTCATAGGTCTGAATTTGTGAGATTTCATAGGTCTGAATTTGTGAGATTGTATAGGTCTGAATTTGTGAGATTTCATAGATCTGAATTTGTGAGATTGTATAGGTCTGAATTTGTGAGATTTCATAGGTCTGAATTTTTGGGATTTCATAGGTCTGAATTTGTGAGATTTCATAGGTCTGAATTTGTGAGATTGTATAGGTCTGAATTTGTGAGATTTCATAGGTCTGAATTTGTGAGATTGTATAGGTCTGAATTTGTGAGATTGTATAGGTCTGAATTTGTGAGATTTCATAGGTCTGAATTTGTGAGATTTCATAGGTCTGAATTTGTGAGATTTCATAGGTCTGAATTTGTGAGATTTCATAGATCTGAATTTGTGAGATTGTATAGATCTGAATTTGTGAGATTTCATAGATCTGAATTTGTGAGATTGTATAGGTCTGAATTTGTGGGATTTCATAGGTCTGAATTTATGGGATTTCATAAATCTGAATATTTGTGAGATTTCATAGGTCTGAATTTGTGGGATTTCATAGGTCTGAATTTATGGGGTTTCTTAGATCTGAATTTGTGAGATTTCATAGGTCTGAATTTGTGAGATTTCATAGATCTGAATTTGTGAGATTTCATAGGTCTGAATTTGTGAGATTTCATAGGTCTGAATTTGTGAGATTTCATAGGTCTGAATTTGTGAGATTTCATAGATCTGAATTTGTGAGATTGCATAGGTCTGAATTTGTGGGATTTCATAGGTCTGAATTTATGGGATTTCATAAATCTGAATATTTGTGAGATTTCATAGGTCTGAATTTGTGGGATTTCATAGGTCTGAATTTATGGGGTTTCTTAGATCTGAATTTGTGAGATTTCATAGGTCTGAATTTGTGAGATTTCATAGATCTGAATTTGTGAGATTTCATAGGTCTGAATTTGTGAGATTGTATAGGTCTGAATTTGTGGGATTTCATAGGTCTGAATTTATGGGATTTCATAAGTCTGTATATTTGTGAGATTTCATAGGTCTGAATTTGTGAGATTGTATAGGTCTGAATTTGTGGGATTTCATAGGTCTGAATTTATGGGATTTCATAAGTCTGAATATTTGTGAGATTTCATAGGTCTGAATTTGTGGGATTTCATAGGTCTGAATTTATGGGGTTTCTTAGATCTGAATTTGTGAGATTTCATAGGTCTGAATTTGTGGGATTTCAAAGGTCTGAATTTGTGGGATTTCATAGGTCTGAATTTGTGAGATTTCATAGGTCTGAATTTGTGGGATTTCATAGGTCTAGATTTATGGAATTTCATAAGTCTGAATTTGTGGGATTTCATAGGTCTGACTTAATGGGAGTTCATACATGTAAGTCTGAATTTCTGGGAGTTCAGAGATCTGAATTAGTGGGGGTTCCTAGGCCTGATTTTATGGGATTTCACCTACAGCTCTTAATATGAGGTGAAAATCCTCGAAGGGATAAAAAACAAATTCATAAAAAACTGCAAATAAATATTAAACAAATAACAATACGCTTTAACAATGAAATTAATATTTCAAAATGGGATGTAGAGTATGCACCTATAACATCCTCCATTTATTTTAATGAAGAGTGTATTCCTGGAGTCTGTTATTCAGGAATCAATGCTGCCGATCTTTAGGTATTAAAAACGCAACGTCTGACATTTCCAAGATTTAGAATTTTTAGTAAAAAAGGTGCAAGTTTTTGTACATTTTTTCTTTCAGTACCCTGAAATTATACAAGATACCACAAAGTCTTCCACAACTGTTTCATATTTATATGTTTTACTGTACATAGACTTATTGGCAAACTACTAACAAACTACTGTCTTTGGTTTTTCCATCCCAAACTTCCCACGTTTATGTAGAAATATTCCATTATAATCTGCAAATGGTGTTTATGTCTTTCGATTGATTCGATATGGAAGAACATGTAGGGGTTATACAGTCTCATTTATGAAATTGACAACATTTCTCAAATTCTATAGTTGTTATAATGATATTCTCTGCAAATACAACCTGTCTGACATGCTTCATATCAGTTATTTGGCCGTTCTTTTCATGCTAATTTTGACTACGGATTACTCCGTTTACTTCATCAAGATGAAGGGTTCACCGCGAGTGTGACCGGTCAAAAGGTTATGCTTACACCCCTATGCACCTAACCCCAATTCTGGTGTTTCCTGGGGTCCGTGTTTGGTGCTCTGCAGTTTTGCTTCATTATTTAACCCCATTACGATTTATGAGATTGGTCACTGTTCGGTACCTTTTTATATAGTGCAGTGGAGACTCATCAATCAAAGTTATGTCGAGTATAGTAAATTATTTTTCTATTCTGCTTTATATTTTTGATTAGATATTATTTGATTTGAGCTGAAAATTTTCAAATTTTATTTTTCCATTTTTAATGGTTCGAATGCTTAACTAAAGTATTTCTAATAATCAGCTAAAATTTGAATGTCAATTGTCGAGATACATTGAACTCACAATTCTTTGTTATGTAAACGATAAAAATGGAACAAATGAAATTTGAAAATTTTCATCTCAAATCGTGTCCATGCCCCTTTAAAAATGGTGTTTTCCGTGGAAAAAACCCCCACAACAAAACAAAACGATGGTAAAGAATAAAATCACTCATTTCTGAGGCTAAAGGTAACTATAAGGAATATACATTGTATGTTTCAAAACAATTACGATTTCAAACAAAATTTTCCATATTTATAGAGGACAAATTAATCTTTTGTCATACATATAGCTCTTTATTAACTAACTAGTTTATTCAAACCCACACTTTCCTCTATTTTCAGCCACCATGCACATAAGGAAGTATGTCCATGATGTCACTAAAAACCATCTTTCCTTCGTGTTTCCCCCCATATTTTTCTCCTGTAAAATCACTTGGAGTTTCTTCCTCATGATCTCTTTGGTTAAAAATATACTTCCGGCAACATAAGACTGTTGCTTAATATGGATACGGCTCGTGCAGTTTCGTCTCAAGTTTATATAAATTCGTGCTTCCTTATTCATCAGCCTGCCCCCTGAAAAAAAACTGATAAACGGTGAAGTGCCAGCGTTATCTCGAGAGTAATTATGATTGCCGGTAGTGGTGACGTCTCCATACATGTATAAGTGAAAGATTCTCGAGAGGGACGTTAAACAATATTAAATCAATCGAGATTATTTATGATTGTTTCTTTTCGTATGAAATAATCTATTTTCAGCAATATTACATTAATTTTAAAGGGACATGGACACGATTCAAGTTTAGCTGAAAATTTTCAAATTCTATTTTTCCATTTTTATTGTTTACAATGCTTAACTAAAGTATTTCTAATGGTCATCCAAAATTCGAATATCAGTTGTTGAGTTACAAGCGAGATTCAGCACTCGCAATTCTTTGTTATGTAAACAAGACTCGGGACATGTTTTTGTTTACATATAGATTAGAAGATAGCATGTTTATAACAAAAGGAGATGTGCTAAACACCAGAAACTATTAAATTAAGTTCAGAATTAACTTGTGAATTGAAAAAAATCTGCTTTAAACGAAACTTTTACTAGTATATTTAACCTATTTATTACAAATACACGACACGAGACTCGTTTACATTACAAAGAATTGCGAGTTCTGTATCTTTCATGGACCTTGACAATTGATATTCAAATTTTTGCTGATCATTAGTAATACCTTAGTTAAGCATTTTAAACATTAATATACGACTAGATAGGGGTCATGCCATCTTGTAGACATAGAGGATATCTATACTGCTGTTTTGATGTTTGGTTTATCCAACGAGTTGATATGGTGTATTTATTCGCGAGGCTTGTACTTCAGGCCTAGTAAGTAAAGCTGTTGAGATTTATTTGGCCTACGCCTACACTAAATTTGGCTCCAGGGAAAAGAGACTGTTCTTCTGAAGACTTGGTACTTTCGATTATATGCTTGTCCAGTAAGCGGTTGATTCCTTGTTGATCATAATTGATAAAGGGGACATATTTTTGTTTTCTGATCGTAATTGTTGAGTAGTTACTGATATAGGCTAGGCCTAGTTGGAATTTTTATGGCTGGCAACTTCCATTATATGTCATTGAGGGCAACATCATTTTAATTTTGCAATAAAAGAAATTCTAAATAAACACAGAATAACAAGTTATACGTTTTATTTCATGCGTCGATATGCATAAACACAGAAAATATGTCATCCAAGCGGGGACAGTGTCAAAAGTAATTCGGACCGGAAGTGCTTTATCAAACGGGCGTGTGATAAAGCTAATGCTTTATCTCACTTTCAATATACACCATACGTATGAGATAAATTGTTATTTTCTTTTATTCACTCACATAAATTAGAACCCGGTACCTGGGGTACAAGATGATATTTACATAATGCGTAAGAGTCGATCAGGGACAAGTATAAGCCTACACAATATATACATGCCACGAATCATTGGAAGAACAGAACGCACAATTATCTTCATAAACCTAGACGATTCTTTCAGTGAATGAAGACATGAGATCAATGAATTTAACATTTGCTTGGGAACGAAATCTTCCGGCAAAAACAATTTATTATTATCATTTTTTTTTTTACAAAATTTCTGGAGTACTATGTTACGTTGTGAATTTCATCTCTCTGAAACAAAATGTTCAAATTCGTAGGCTATAGGCCCTAACCTGTATTTTTCCATCCATCAGTTTCAATTAATATGAAAGGTGGTTTGCAGTCCTAATTTTAGTATTACGGTATATAAGGTTTTTGTTTATTTGTTTTTCGTCCCTTAAAGAATTTTTAACTCATATTGAGACGTCGCCAGTTGTACGTGACGTCACCAGCTGTTTAGGTAGATACAAACTCCCTGTCGAGGCCTCATTACGTCACCTACGAATAGTGAGCAAACGAACTCTGGTGGAAGTTTGAGGTAGATATAGTGAATATTACGTTCCATCCAGCGCTAATTCGTTTTTAAAAAATCTTATAATTGATATGTTTTGAAGATTTGTTAACATCGCTGTAATTCTATTCTTGGATAAACTATTCCACATCTATTTTTTTTCACCTGTGATTTTAAACGTTTTATACTAAAAAATATCGGATTGTTCATGCGTGTGGTAATCCAAGGGAGTTTAAAATATCCTGAATACATTTAATCCAAGGATGAATAAATGATCCATCTCAGCAAATCATTTATAGTAAAAACGTTCGACTAATTTTTAGAAGCTGTTTAAAAACTTTGGCCCAATACGTAATCATTTGCACTTTAATAATCGGGCAGTGTCCATGGGACTCTACCATTTCCCTATAAATCAGGGAGATTGGATCAGTCGATTTTTGAAAGGTTAAGACCATTTTGAAAGATATTAAATGCTTCTTTTCAATATTTCCAAAGCTTGCATAACTCAAGACTTCACGTAATATTGGAGTCAATATGAACTAATTTAATAACTAATCAAATCTATTGATAATTTGAAATGCCCCATTTTCCATATACATGTACATGCATCGCCATCCAAAAATCTTTAAGCGCTAACTCTGATAAAATCATGTCTCTTTGAACTTGTTTTATAAAGTATTCCACCTTGGGCTAGAATAATAACTGTAAATAATCATCCTTTGACAATTTGCGCGATTATTGTAAGTGATATATATATGTAGCTATATATATCTACATTTCCAATGCCTTTGTCTTCGATATCCTAACCAACTGAAATAATAGTCATTTCATCATGAATATGAACGACGTGCGTATGAATCTTGATAAATATGTAGTACTGTTATTTCAACGGCTTGAAATATTCTCTGACAGGATTGAAAATAGAATTTATGTAAATGTAAGAGAAGAATTTCAGTTTGAAATACATGAAGGACGCCGGTATACTTTTCACGGAGCTTGTTATGTAGATGTAAAGCGTCGCAGTTTATACCTACCCTTATGCATATTTCAGAATGAATCAAATTTATGAAATGAATGTTAATTCAAAATTAGAAGTCGTTGCATCGCGCAAATCATTATTCTGCTGCAAAACACCGTCTTGACCGGAAGCGGCCATTTTTTCCCAATTTGTCAGAGAGAGAGAGAGAGAGAGAGAGAGAGAGAGAGAGAGAGAGAGAGAGTTCCCTTTTTTAAACATTCATTTTGATATTGTCAAAACTTTCATAACCCCAGACTTCACATGGATGAAATAATATTAGACTAGTATAATTGTCAAATCCTAATACTTTTGAGACACCCCACTCCCCCTGCCATACATACACAAGTCCTATATGTAAACGAAACAGACAGTTCTAAACATTATAAAATATTATATTTCTTTCCCAGAAAGCAACATTTATAGTACATTTATAGTACATGGATAGTATATATTTATAGTACATGGATAGTACATTGAACATCTTGTTCTGAACCACTGACGAGTACTGTATTTGAAGGCTGTTTTAATAGTATATATATATATATATATATATATATATAATGGCCGACACATCATTCAGCGAACATACAGGAAGATGTGCAATATTGACATCATATGATAATAAATCCGGTATGTATTCACAGTGACATACTTTACAACAATGCTACTTTACAATATATATAGCCATGCATAAAACGTTCATACAGATATATATATATATATATATATACAGACAGATATTGATAAAACTTAATCTAAAATAGATTGAGTAGGCCTACATATAGATAAAGAAATATTGTGAATGAGTTAGAAGTGTTGATATTGCATAAAATAAGAACAGTTTCCAAGATAATTTCTCTTAAACACACTAGACGTGTATTTCCAATATTTTTAAACCCTCTTTTTGCCCTATGTGCAATACACATTTCTATATTTATTAGTCTATTATGTTCTTGTTGTATCACACTCACAAACTTGTGAGACTTTGGAATTATGATCAATAACGATGTTGGATTTTCCACCTGTTTATCATGTCTGAACTGGAATATATAAACTGTGTACGATCAGATGAAATGTGTGAATTCCTAGTCTATCTCATCCCTCTTTCGATTCATGTAATCGTTTCACGCTTTTTGTAAGCTTTAGAGATTGGCCTTTATACCGGTATAATAAAATATTTTATTATACCGGTAGAAGGCCAATCTCTAAAGCTTACAAAAAGCGTGAAACGATTACATGAATCGAAAGAGGGATGAGATAGACTAGGAATTCACACATTTCAGAGAAATTATTGCCACCAAAAAAAAACAATTATCAAAAAGGGGGGGGGGTAGTAATAGCCATACTTCAGGTGGCTGTGTTCCGCTTTCTCTTAACTCCCCCGACATAGTTGTACATGTTGTCGCATTTGTAAATGTATGATTGAAATTACTTCTTTTAAGTTCTGCTGTAAATTTAACCGAACATATCCAATACTGAAGAGAGAGAGAGAGAGAGAGAGAGAGAGAGAGAGAGAGAGAGAGAGAGAGAGAGAGAGAGAGAGAATTTCCATACATTTACATACATATAAATGCTCTTATATAAATAATATCATTATTAATGCTTTTTTAAAGTGAATATTCAAACTGAATAGTTTCCTAATTTTGTTTCCATTTTTAGATAAAATATTACATTACAATGTCCGTGTGTGCTTTTGAAAATAGTTTAGAATATTACTAGCCGATGTGATGCTTAGCCTCAAAATTATCTTGTAACAATTTGAACTAGAATATCTTGTTTGCCTCTAGCTAACTTATGATACAAAATTTTGATAATAATAATTATAATAATATTCATTTATATAGCGCCTTATATGACTATAAATAACCACTCTAAAGCGCTGCACACAATAAAAATGATACAGCATGTTATAAAAGTAGTAAAAGGAAATAACAATAGCATTAAGACAGATAATATCAAAACAATGCTAGCAAAACATTAATAAACTAAAATTTAAAACATGCTGTGCATTAAGAAAGTTCCACGCCGTACAATCAAATGATATCGAATACAATAGTTGGAATAAATAATTATACAAATATACACTTGAAAAATCATTTAAAAACCATTAAGTATTCTGTATGTAAAACTTACTAAATTATGACATGAGTTTTCTGTAGACGAATTACTAGTACTCCAAGAGGCACCTCCTGTTATGCATGACTGAAAATGACATTAAATCGTGTTTTAAAAACTTTGATGTTAAAAATGACTCTTGTAGCTCGTTTTGTAGTATTGATTTTGTTCACTTTGTTGGTTTTTCTCGGAGTGCTCTATATATGAGCCACAATGGTAGAATGTGGGAAAATCATATACATGTAGTATGAAAAAATCTTCAACCATTGACATGAAATACCTTATTCTAAAATGCCAGTTCTCTTGGAAATCGTGTTTTCAAGTTTTCTGTATGGCGTTTTCAGGACAAAGTTTCACCACTTAGTTTTGATCCCTGAACACTTTCTTTGATACGGTTATTGAGACGTATTTTGACAGTCGTCTATGTGAGTCAGTTCAGAGCGATTACAGGGATCCTGAAATGATTATAGAATAGTACACTGTACACGATATCAAGATCAAATCAGTTACCTGGTATACAACTGTGTAATGACACAAACCCAGGTTAATAGCTCATGTTCAAGGTCACGGGGACAAAAGTTCCGAGTCAATTAAAACTTTGTAATATACATGTACAAGAAAAGATCGTCATAGCTGACTTAGAGTTGTCCCAGATTGTATTTACAGCTCGGGGCCGGGTTGGGGGGGGGGGGGTATGAGTCCCGTTGGAATAGGTCTAGTTAGCATGTGTATTCCTTGGGGTGGGGCCATATGATATATATCATGACTAAAATTAAAGATGCATTCATTATGATGATATCAACACTTCTAACTCATTCATATAGTGCCTAGTGTGTGATGCTCGTTCACGAAAATATCTTTTCATGCCATTTTGTAAAACGAACATATCTGTTTATATAATATACGGTTCATAGTGTGGAATGGGCTCTCTTAGCTTTCGAATATAGGATTATATTGTTTGGAGAACGGTTTCTGGGACATACTTTATTTCAACCAAAACGAGGATGTGAAGGGGCCTAAACCGAAGTCCTATATAGGTATCATATTCAAGCGCGCAGTGCGTGATGGTCTAGTGAAATTCGACAAAGTTCAACTCCCAACAATGTAATTGCGAGTTATGCGTAAGAATGTTTACATGTTATTTCAACACAAGTTGTAGAATATTGTTTTGAGAAAAAAAAATACACTTTTTCTGTACAAAACAGAAAATATGTTTATATAACCAGTCAGTCCTAAATTCTAAGATATCCTCATACGTTATTATACATAAAACATGGTGGACGAAGGAGGAACAGATTTAGTGTCCCATCCCTTCACAAAACGATGAATACAAAGATATCATAGATAGAAATTCTCAAAGGCAGTATTTTGTTTAACGGCCCATGAAAATGTTCTTTTTTCATGTGTAGATATCCAATCAATTTCTCAAACTAATTAGAAGTGATTTTGATGTAAATTCAAATAATTAGAATTTTTATTCATGTGTGTGTGTGGGGGGGGGGGGTAATTTCTCTAAATGTTATAAATTGATTAGATGAAGTTATATTGAAAACCTATTAGTTCAAAACGTTTGAAAAAAATGAATTTCATCGAAAATTTTAATTTTTCTCTCTCATCTTATACCCATGTATTCCGAATCGGACTTATCGATCGCTATTGATTGTTATCAAATTGATTAGAAGTGGTTATAATAGAAATGTAAACAGTTTTAAAAGTTTGAAAATTCTAATTTTAATAAATCTTTAAAATATTTTCTTCAGTCAGATTTTAAAATCAGAGATACTACACATAAATACCAAAATATCCGAACCCATGGTGAAAGAATAAGGGAGCTATAGTGAGGATAAGATTCGTAGTGGATAGTCATGGTTGATGTCACAGAGAATCCGATAATGAATTGCTGATTCCTACGTCTCGGGTACTTAATTACTATAAATAGTACTTTGTTTGCCTTTCTATGAGCTTTTGAAGATACCTTGAGAAAAGGGTTAAATAAGAGGGAATGTATGCCTAGTTCTTTCTAATATTTTGCATACTTAATAACTACCAGACAAGCTTAATCATATCTAGTTTTGATATTCCTGTGGGTTAGTTCTCTGGTCTCTTATTCATGATAATGATAAATGTACATAAAAGCTCCGTATTATAATATCACACCACTTTTCTACTGTACAAAACATGGCAATAAACGTTGCGCGCAGTATAATGTTTACATAAGATTAAATACTTTGCAGTTGAATTGACCCGATGCATTCATCATTTTATCATGTAAATTGATGTTAGGAAACATATTGATTTGAAAATGCACTTTTTTATATTATCAAACTGTCCAAGGTTAATATCAGTTATCGGCGTCATTATGTTGACAAGTCACCAGATCGCTGATAAGCTTGATGTACTGAAGGCGCAGCACGAAGGTCATGCTTGTAAACTGCAAATACTTAGGCCTATCTTAATTATTACAAGGTTTCAATATCTATAAAAGTCTTGTAGAGGAATGCTTGTCTAACAAAATAGAATAAACCAATATTGTTACAAAGCCATTCATAAATGTAACTTTGCAATTCATCATTTTTTTTAAAAGCAGTGTTACGCCGAACACTTAAAAATAAGCCAAGATTATCAACTTATGTCTAAAAAAAACATCTAGTTTTACATATGCAGGTGCATTTATACATTGTTATATAACAGGAACACGCAACTTTCTAAACAAGAGCTCTTCTCTGTGGAAGGTGCATTTAGTGCTATTCTGATTTTTATAACAAGCGGGACAAAGTGCACTTACAGTCAGTGAAGAAGACGATACAATAATGAATAGCGGCCTCTGCTTAAAGATGTAAATGTAGGACATGATTTACTAGAATGAAAACATAAAAACAATGTCGTATTTGCAATATCCTGGATGGTGTGTACGATCAACGAAATGATGATACATGTATAATGACATAATGAGGCTTCCACGTATTTACTTAATCCATGAAGACTTATCTTTACTTGGTTTGTGAATCAATCGAATATGAGTGATGAAATTGCGTATGACAGACTTTCTGTGTACATTTGACTATGTAGAATTGGGAGATTTGCCCCCACCCCCGTGTGTAAACAAATTATTACTTTCTGTGTACATTTGACTATGTAGAATTGGGATATTTGCCCCACCCCCGTGTATAAAAAATTATTACTTTCTGTGTACATTTGACTATGTAGAATTGGGATATTTGCCCCACCCCCGTGTGTAAACATTTGACTATGTAGAATTGGGATATTTGCCCCACCCCCGTGTGTAAACAAATTATTTCGCGCCTTTCTGCGTATGCGAGTTCTCTAAAGGATCCCGAAAAATTGCATTTTATTTTATATTTCATACATTTAAAACCCTCTGATTAAATAGATGTAGTAAAGCACACGATACTAAAGATTGATTTGCAAACTGTTAAGGAAATTCTGTTTATATCGTACATGTATTATATATCATTCCATATTTACCTGTGTTTCATGGTTTGTCTCTGTGTAAAATTAGAACTTAAGATACGTGTTTTCTCTATCTCTCTTTTATATCCTATAGGTCATCTGAACATGCATGTATGTATCATCCATACACAAATAATGTAGTCATGATTCTTTGTAGAGTTTTGTATAGAAACACATACATGTACAGGCACATTTTTAATGACATCCTGATCGTCATACACCTCACGTTTTGGACGCTTTCTTTTCACCTGTAGCGCAATGTTTGCCATGTTCCGTGTATGTTTTTTAAGAATTGTAATCATTATGACTTTGCTATTCTCCAATACATTTTATATATATATATATATCTTTTTAAAAATCCGTCTGCAGGCCGGCGTATTACAGTGAAACCTGTTTAACCCGACAAGTTCTGAAGGATAAATTCTGTGTCGGATAAGACATGGTTGCAATATGTAAAGGAAAAGGACAAAGAGATGAAAGTGAATGACAGGGACAAAATTCACAGTACAAAGGTATCGGATTACTTCATAATTATAGAGCTTTAGCTTCGGGAAGATTGAAATTCCGACCGAAGAGACCAAAACTAAAGTTAAACTAGGCGCTTTGATGGAAATGAAGATTTGAAAAAATGCTAAACCAATAATGTTTATTTTTAAAATTAATCATTCACAATCAACTCATTTAAAGTGAAACAATGTTAATAAAGGTGTATAGAGTTGTGATGGAAAAAAAATCAGCTTGCATAACGTTAGGTAATAACATATTTCAATCTTAATTTTCATACCGGGATCGTTATTTCGAGTAAAGGATGCCAGTCTGGGCATTATTCTCCAGTAATATACGTGATATCTATCAATCACTAATTTCCCGATGAAGACATGATGATGAAAACTTAACATTTGCGGAACAAAAACGATGCTGGGTAGAAAATATTGCTTCTTCTCGTGCTAGTATACAATTGAAATAGTTTTAGCATTCATCTGCAAGATTTGAATCTCCCGGAGAGCCACGTACACCTGTTTCCAAAAAAAGTAATAACGAAATGGTGCAAATCAAATATGGATTCTAAAAACAATCTACACAACTTTTGCTTTGAAATCGCAAAACTTTTCTCAAATCAACAATATTAAAACGTATGACTTCTTAAGACTTTACACGACCATTCCTCGTGATCAATCAAAGACTAGACTTTTTGACATCATAGACAGTTGCTTCGACAATAAAAAAGGGAAAAGAAAGTATTCATATCAAGTGATCAATCCTTTAAAAATACTTTGTTAATCACCAATCTGATTGTACGTACAAGTACTTTGGACCTGATATCAAAAAGAAGCTGGAGTCCCTCATTAACAATATTTTCGTAGTCTTCGGTGATAAGGTCTTCCAACACTCTGCTGGAATCTTCATAAGCACGAATTGTGCTCCTTTATTAGCTGGGCTGGGTTTTTTTTTTTTTTATATATTCTTACGAGGCATATTGTTTTTTGAAAATGTTCACATGAGAAGAAAAAAATATCTTGCTGTGGCCTTCAACTCGACATTTAGATATCGACGACGTTTTATCTATTAAAAATCATTTTTTATTCATACATGAATGTCAATTCGATATATTCCAGTGAACATAAATAAAAGAGACAACAGTCTTCCACATCTGCTTCATACTTAAAGCACAAAACTTCCTGTTTTCAAATATAATGCCATGTGCGAGGCTGCTTTATTCGTTTTCTCGGTAGTTAGCAATTTTTGACGTCAGATTATTACATCATAATCAAATCCTGGTACTACATTTTTACATAGGCCTATTGAATTCAGCCAGTATCTAGATTAAATTTCATGTACTTGGAAATATCTATCCGTAGTCTTTTAAAACATAGTCATTGGCGGATCCAGAAATTTCAAAAGGAAGGTCAAAATAAAAAGTTGGAGTCTGGGGGATGTCTTGAAACCTCCACTGGGGCCCAGGGCGAATCCCTAGAGGGATCAGGGGCAAAGTCCTTGATACTACAAAGTTCCGATAAAAAAGATGCATATATTTTAGTGTTTTTGAACATTCTATAAAAACAGTAGATCCTATTTGTAAGAGAAGCGTGCGCCCGGCGCTGGATCCGCCATACTGGTAGTGGTTGTTTCTCCACCAAGTGCTTGGTATTAGAAGTGAAAGTCGGGGGCCTAGCGAATGAAACATCTAAAAGGCAGATATCCACCCATCCATATGTTTTGTTACAGGGAGGTCATTGTTCGACCCCCCTTCGTACCTTGGTCACGACAACTCTAGGAGTCAAAATAGGCAGCAACTGCCCCTTCTCCAAACGCTTGATGCCAGATGCCAGAGTCGATTGTCTTTCAGATGAGACCTTAATCGAGGTCCCGTGTCGCGGCATTGGCCCAGCAGCTTTTTACATTCAGCTGATTCCGGCACCTTTATGGCTGAGACGAGCTTACTTGTAATCTCAATCTCACTTGTAGTCTCAGTCTCACTTGTACAATCTCACTTGTAATCTCAGTCTGCACTTGTAATCTCATTCTCACCTGTAATCTCAGTCTGCACTTGTAATCTCATTCTCACTTGTAATCTCAGTCTGCTCTTGTAATCTCATTCTCACTTGTAATCTCAGTCTGCACTTGTAATCTCATTCTCACTTGTAATATCATTCTCACCTGTAATCTCAATCTCATTTGTAATCTCATTCTCACTTGTAATCTCAATCTCACTTGTAATCTCAGTCTCACTTGTAATCTCAGTCGCACTTTTTTGTTGTATGTTATTTTTACACAAGTGAGACTGAGATAAAAAATAAATAAATAATCTCGTCAAGATGTGATGACCCCGAAGCATGGTGAAGTCTCGATATGAATGAAAAATTCTCGAAGGAACTGAAACAAAAGAGACTACGGTAAGTGAGGGTTTATTGGCCAAGAGCGCTCATCTTAAGTGCAATAACTTCTTGTCAGCGGAGGAAAATTTCATATAGTGAAAACATAAAGTGTCAATCCTGTCTTTAGAGTTACTTTTCTTACTCTCCTTGATAAGCTCTACCTACTACTTATAGATAGCAACGTCTATCATACTCTCAAAATGTTTGCTATACAATTCATTTTCACTTAGAAATGAATTTCTGATTATCAATTCAATCAGGAAGACATCAGTTGACCACTCTTCATTTGATAGAAATCAGTAATGGCGGGGAAAGAAAGGCAACGAGAAGCTGAACAACGGTTTCTATGATAAATCAAAAAGAACAAAAATAATCCTTCACTCTTTTTCTCCAGGTGACTGGACTTTGTAATGAATTTGATGCAAGTTATCATTTCAAGTAAAAATGTCGCCGAGAAATTGCGCCCTCTCGTCCATTATAAGGGAGTGCTCGAGCAAGGATAAACAACACATATTATTTACATGAAAGTACATGTATACTCTAAATCATCTTATAAACATTTTTACGCATACATGTATCTCCTATACTTCGATAATTCTATTTCTGCAACCGAGCTCGCGTCAGCTGGTTTACATGTAATCGAAATAATGCATGGTGATACCTTTTAGTCTCATATATATTCATTTTTATACATTTTTGTAAGTTTAAAGTCCCATCTGATATTGATATGGCACAGAAAGTTTGTTAATTGAATTGTAGAATTCAGACTTTTGAAGTATCAGATATGAATGTGAAGCGGTAATTAGAATTCCGTCAGAAAAACTTCGATGATGAGTCGACTTGAAATGATTATTTGAGAATTGATGAAAACGTTAATCACTGCTGAATGTTAGATTCCTCACCACGTGTCTGATGACATTGAAAGAAACTGAAAGGATTCGATGAATCACTGGATTGACATTGTGAACGAAAGACAACTATTTCGTGTTAGCAATGAAATTGGGAGTACGTTTACACTAATTAAATAGATCACGCGTCTTCCGAATTCACACACGGAGCAAGATGAATGAAATGTACTTGATACGCTGTTTTGTTACTTTCTGAACACAGGTTGCAAATTGTAGTCTGTAAATGTAACAATGTATAAAATATGTAAATTACAGTTTACCTTCCCAGAAGGTAAATTTCATGGATTAAAAAAATTATAACATCTTGTTCATCTTCCTGGATATGTTGTGATGTTTTATCAATATCCATTCGACCATTAATCACATGAAACGGACTATCAATCATTTGAGCTTGTCTGTTGAACAATATGCAGATCACACGGATCGAATTCAGATAAATTCTAGATAGTGTACTAGTGTGAGAAGAATTGATATCCAGGTAGCACGTCTGAATTTATTTGTATGCCATAAAGCCTGTGTGTTTAGTTACTGCATGTGTTGTTCACAAAATCTCTGGGCACATCATTTGCTATGTCCTCCTTTACTTTCAGTGGGGAAAAGAAAATCAGGGAAGGATATTGCTCGCTCATCTGAGCGGAAAATGTACTTCATGAATTCGTAAAAGAAAAAATAAACGTGAACTGATATGTCGTTCTGTGTCTAATTTAAAAACAAATTAACAATCGAACACAAAATAATTATTTTAATATAACATCGGGGAGGAGGTTAAAACGCATCACAAATTATGTCATGAATTCGTGCTCTGCATGGCTACATGTAGAAAGTATGGAAAAAAGAATATTACAAATCTCATGTTCAGCACACGATGTTAACAAGAAACACTGTTCAGGAGAGAGAGAGAGAGAGAGAGAGAGAGAGAGAGAGAGAGAGAGAGAGAGACAGACAGACAGACAGACAGACAGACAGACAGACAGACAGACTCAATTTCAGTAATGATACCACTTTTCAAAAATTCCAAACACCTTTGACCTTCAAAACAGGCACAGTGGTCTAGAGGTAGAGCGTTCACTCCGCATGCAGAAGGCTGGGGTTCGAATTCCGGCTGCGACAGATTTAAGTCGTTAAAACGGGTAGTGACAGTTCCATTGCCAAACGCTCGGCATCAGGTGTGAATGTCACAGGTCTTAAAAACGGATGTCCCGTGTCACAGTAGCCGTGCCACACGCTAAAGAACTCTCACTGCTCGCGCCGAGCATAGGCCTAAATTTGAAGCCCTTCACCGGTATTGGTGACGTCTTCATAAGAGTGGAAATTTCTCGAGAGGGACGTTAAACAAGATACATTCAATCAATCAGTCAAAGCAGGCATAGGAATATGCAATTTTGTTGATTAAATAAGTATTGTCTTGCAAGACAATAATTCTTCCTAATATATTTCTTTACACTAAAAGCGTTTATCTAACGTACATGTAGTTTTATTAGGTTTCTCTTATTTATGTACAAAATAAATGTTTTATTAGTCATAAATATTCATTCCTTTGCCATCGAGAGATTTTGAGAAAGAAAAAAATGGTTGCCATCACTTTCACAGTTCACATTCGGTCATTTTCAAAACTCGATCCATTCAAACCTCGACTGACTACAAATTCTCACACACAATAAGCTATGAAATTGAGACCAGAAATATCGGAATTTACGTCCTGACATTTTATGGATGTTAGCATACTGTAAATCAACACACAGGACCTTATAGCAACATCATCTACAACATCATCTACAACACCGGACTGTTGTCAGTACAAGTACCCCCCATCCCTCAGAAACATCTCATACTTGTAGTTCCTAGAAGAATATATTTGATGTGATTGATTTGTGTTTTGATTTTCAATCAGCCTGAAGTATACAACAAAGTAAGATACATCTGTACAACGAGATGTTTCTTTGCTCTGAAATTTCCACCCACATGGAGACGCCACAAAGACCGGTGAAGGGCTTCAAATCTAGGCCTATGCTCGGTGCTTACGGTCATTGAGCAGTGAGGGTTCTTTAGCGTGCCACACCTACTGTGACACAGAACATCCTGAAATATATAACATAAAGCAATTTTCATTGAGTTCAATTTTTGGTGACAAAATTACAGATAATGTCCCTTTAAACTACATGTGAATTATGATTCGATTTTACGCTTGAGATATACTTCGGTTTTTCTGACAGATGTAGGGGGGGGGGACCAAAACAATTCATAAACAATAATTATCCTCCGCATGGTTTGAGTTGTTAGTTTTAAATTATACGTTGAATAAAATAGCATAGTAGCGAATTGCTATCCGTGAATGCTGTCATTTATTTGATAACAGTTATTTTAAAAGTAACGAATTATAGGACTTTATGGTTTGAAAGAAGGTATATCACCAGTAATGATGCTCTAAAATGACTATGTATATGATGTACAGTAAAGAACAGCTGCCTGATTATTTACCTGTAGTGACTCGCTTTGACTAGCGTCTGTGGTGGGGGGTGAAACAGAGTTTACGGCGTTAGATGTGAGGATTTGCGTAAAGTTAAATCAAAAACAGATACTATGTAAGAGATCTCTTAGTTTCCACTTGAGGAAGAAAGGCTGTGTGTGCGTCTCCAATATGGCTGCGTTTTGGGTAGTGTTTGCAAAGAGCTTGTGACACAGGTGTGCTGGGAAGTTTTGTGCAATCATAAAATCACACAAAGGTAACGAGACAGGGAAAGCCACTGACATAAAATGTAACATTAATTTACCACTGAAATGTGTGTCTCACAACGAATAAAACGATATGCAACATGAATGTGTGAAAACAAACACGAGAAGATTCAATTAGAATTTATATATATATATTTTTTGAACGTGAATTCGTTAATTTATTAAACATTATCAAAGACTGAGCTTTTGTTAAGGTCTATAGAAGTATCATTATATGATAGAATGAAATATATATGCATAAACGAAAGAAAGATACAGGCTCATAGTTCAAGTTTAATTTTTAAAATGGAGAGAGAGAGAAAAAAGGGGGGATCTATACCTTCTAACTTCAAAGGGATTTAGAAAATCGTTAAAACACTTTTATCAGTCCGCTAGTTCAATTTATTTAATCAATACAACAATTCATTAATTAAATGAAGTTTATAGTTCTTGGCGATACTGATTCTGTCAATCTGGTCCCGCCCATTTTTAGAAAATAAAAATATCAGACTATCTATTTGGGACCCTCATCTGGAAAATACATGAGGATATGAATTGCGAGTCTTCACACCCGCATACTTCATGAAGCGCGTTCGCCGTTCATTCCTTCAAATATTTCAAAAATTTATATTCATTTCTTATATTCATGTTCTACTTTCATTTATGTCGGAAAACTCAGCCATTGAAATAGACGTGCTGCATTTATCAAACTTTATACATTGCACTTGATGAAAACGCAATTATGAGGACATTGTTATTACATACATTACGTTTTCTAAAGAAAACATTGGGAATGCAAACATCGAACCTTTCGAAGAAAGTCAAGAGTTTCACTTACCCCCCCCCCCCTCCCTCCCTCCCTCCCTCCCTCCCCTTTTAGGATATAATTAAACACTTGGCAAAAATTAGTGGAATTATATGCTGTCAAGCCGTACACAAATACAAATTTACATGTGTCTGTCACTATTACAGATATTTCACCTATAATTAAAAACCCCTTGGTAGTTTGCTGGAATTTTCACTCCTACCAGTAATCGCATCAAAAACCTATGAATAAATCCCCTAAGACTTTTTTTCTCTGGTAGAATTATCATTCTCATTTAAAACTCGTTATGGCATAAAATGTTCCATTAAGACAAATAAAAGAAAATGTCCCATTTGAACATGAAATAGGAGTAAATATCCCGGATGATAAGCAAGTTTTTTGGATTATCGTCATACATGTATTACGTTTAAATCGCCATTTTTGAAATTGTTCCGAAAATTGGGAAAGAAGAAAAATATAAATTACTCCGTGGGGTTTGTCAAGGAATTAAGTGTTAGAGGGTGGGGGTTTTCAGTTTATTTCTTTCGAAAATAATTTATCATACACATAATTGGAATTGATAAAAAATCAAGCTGAATTTAACTGCATGTCGATGAAGACTTCGGACCGGAAAGGAGGATATATATATGCGTGCACATTTTTCTTAAAGTCTTCTGAGTTTTCCCACTTAGAAACTTTACAAAGTCAGACGAGGAGACTAATCGTGCAAGATTTGCATCACCCGTGTCGGGAGCGGATCTTAAAATAAAACAAGCTGCCGTAATTACTTAAGGAAATAAATGTTCGTCAAGCCTGGGTCGTATATATCAACGAGAACAATTGAAGATTTTACAGGGGAACTAGTAAACTATAGCTGTTACAAAACCTGAACCTGCTAACTCAGAACCACCGGATCCGCTGAGCGTGGTAAGCGAAGCAGAATCCGCCCCTGTAATTATTCTTGATCCACGGAACAGTAAAGATAACAAACTGTTTTTTGTTCCTCTCAGAGTTGACTATTAAACTCATTAAAAACGACAAAACGCTTTTCTTTAAACATTTAATTGCAAACATAAAATAGATGTATTATCTTGAATAAAAGGTTACTTTCTCGCTCTGATAAATCGTTATAATTTTACCTATATTATCAATGTTATTAACTTTGATCAATAAACAATTTTCAACATAGTCTGTGGTTGGTAGTATGTGTATCAGAGGGGAGTGAGAAGGCATATAATGTTTTTCTTCTTTCATTTGCCCTCTCAGTCATGTTTCTTTCATAGCTAATGTAGCTGTCGATCAAAATGTTACGTGACTGTGAAGATGGAAATAAAACATTAACAATTAACTGAGCCACTTAATAGAAAATTTATCCATTGCTAATTGAAGAAGAACGCGGGTTAATTTCTAAAATGCAGAACTTGAAGATGTTTATCAAATTCTCAAGTTACTTGGATAACACACTACGTACGAGTATTGATTTTGTTTTGAAATGCGACAATTTCAATGTACAAGCATATACATGTATATATATTAAAATATTTCCATTTCCAATGTCTTTACCTTTAATATCGTTACAAATAATGATAAACATTTCCTCTAGAATGCCTATTTCAACGGCAGAAATGAAATTAGAATGTAAATATAAGAATTTTTTTTTTTTAATATAGGAGGGTGCACTGTATGAACTGCTAAGGCGACCCGCTTCATGAAGGATGCCGGCGTGAAGCGTCCCACTCCATACCCTCGTTCTTTTCTTTCTTTCTTTTTTTAAATCAAAATTGAAATGTATTCCTTAAAATTTGAGCTCAAATTTTTTAGCACTTATTCAATGGATGACTGGTGTAATTAAGTGTATAGGGCAGAACATGGCAACAATTCGTAAAGAATCGGTAAAATTAGACTTTTTATTCTTACAAATAGAAATCGGCCAACGTGACTCTCTACCCTGACATGGGACTGAGTTTTAAAAGGTTTCGGTATATTAAAAGACTGTAGTCCGTTCACCCCCTATATCCCCCAGTCAAATCACGAAAGACATCTCTCTCATCTCATCGGCTTAAAATCACAAGCAAAGCATTATCCCCTAGCAGATTCTTATATGGAAATTTATCTGAAATTGAGCCAATTACAAATATTAGTTTCAC
The DNA here is from genome assembly GCF_947568905.1 of Ostrea edulis. Lineage (NCBI taxonomy): Eukaryota > Metazoa > Mollusca > Bivalvia > Ostreida > Ostreidae > Ostrea > Ostrea edulis. The sequence continues at coordinate 29,125,227 of NC_079170.1, forward strand.
AAATGGAAAAACAAATTGTACCGGTATCCAGTGTTCATTTGAGTAAAACTAATTTGACATGTAGAGTGTAACAGAATCAACATTTTCTATTGCTTTGGGTTTATTTTCATGAATTATAGTTGTTATTTTCCTTTCGATTGGCTAGATGTTCTGATGTTTAGTATCTTCGATTTGATTGGTTACATTATCCTATAAAAACTCGAACACTCTCGTTGATCAGTGAGTCGGTTGCAAAATTCTGAAGAACTGTATCTTTTCTTCTAACCTTTGCTAGATTAGCATAAATTCTTCTTCTTTTATTAGGTCAAAGTCTAAATTTTTCTCTTAAGTATTTGAAAAAGTAATCAACTTCATCTTTTTATTACTCTTAATTCAACGTCAAAGTCCACTACTCCTGTTTACACATAAACATGTCTTTACATCCTCTTCTTTATATACTGTTAATAAATTCGTGAAACCTAAACTGTCTTGCGTGAGTCATAATGAGTTGAGGTAGCGAAGCCTCGCATTCAACTGAACTGGTTAAAAAGGGAGTAAGATATATACATCTTCTATTACATGGATCTATGGTTGCTGATTGAAATTTAAAGTTCCAGGTTTCAACTTTCTTCTTGATTAATTTTTGAATTCATAATTAACTTTGTAATTTGTCCTGACAGTACTATAATTAGTATGAGGCCAAAGACAAAAAATAGCTGAGTTTCCGCTAACGTTTCAGAATAAAAATAGCCGAGTTTCCGCTAACGTTTCAGAATAACAATAGAGTAAGTAGGTAGGAAATATTTTTTTAAGGTCTTCCGTAGCAACGGAAGACCTTCTACTTATTGTGCTGGTTAAGATTATTCTTATTATTCTTTATTTTTTTTCCTAGACGCTAACTTTGAAGCTTCATATCTCGCTCATTCCTCAACCGATTTTGCTCAAATTTTCAGCTTTAATACATTTTACTAAAGACTTTCAAAATACTTTTAAACATTTTGGATATTCTCTTCCACTTGCGAGTTATTTCCCTTTTAGTGAAATTTTAGGGGCTTTGGTTTCCAGATAAAGGCTCCGAAACTATAATAATTGGAGCAGAGAAAACACTGAATTGGTAAAGTAGAAGCATTGTAGTTGTGCACATCATATTTTGTTTTTTGATTTCGCCATTTAAAATGGCGATAGAGAGGGGTAAAAAATCAGGACGCCTGAAAGAGCGAAAATTTGCACATAATTTCCTTTGTATCTTTTAAACTAAAAATATTTTGTTAAGACATGTAGAATAAAAGTTGTGTAGAATTTCAAGAGCTTTTATTTGACACCAGTAAAAAGGGGCTGGCCCCTTAAATTAGGGATCTACGGCCCCTAAAAGTTTTTGCTTTATAGCTCAAAAACGGCAAAGAATTCGATATGGCTTCCGATGGAAAAGTTGTTCTTTAACATCTTATTTATCTCATGAAATTGTTATTTTGTTCGAATGTTGTGTTATATTAGAGTAAAAAGCTATACCCGTAAACAAGTAGCCATTTTCATTTGGCAAGTGAGCGAGAACTCTTCATGCGTATAACTGAAATAAACTTGCTAAAAATAACATACCTGACTACAATAGATACTAATATTCATTTTAAATAAGGTTTTTAACATGCTCTGTGGTTCAAATACAAATTATTTATTGATACATTTCTCTTTTTCTTTCGTTTTAACATAAACAAACCTTCAACAACAACAAAAGGAGAGAGATAAATTATCTTTTATTTGTTTCATATTAGAATTAAAATAAGTAATATACATAAAAATAAAACGTTCAAACGTAAAATAAATCATGGTCAATAACTGCAAGCTGTTTACATTCTTCACGGTCAGCGTTGTTTATACAGTTATGTAACCCAACTCTCGCCTCGCTCGCAGGTGGCCAGAGTGACAAGCTTGCATAATCAAAACAAAAACATCGAAGCTAACTCGGCTTTCGTCCATCGCATAAATAAACACTTCAATTACTGGAAAATTATGTTTGAAATCATTTTGAATCCTTTTACATTATATCATACTTAATTAACAATTATATTATGTTTTATTTCAATTATAAAGTAATTGTAAAGATGCTACCGCAAACATTTCGAGTTAGTGATCAATGGACCTCATAATATTTGTGTCAAGTTATACATACATTTAAAAAAACCTACACAATTTTCCTGATTATTTATCGGGTTGTCATTTTCCTCACAATAAGTTTACGGTAAGGGTATGTGACGTTTCTAATTGTCAGAAAAAATCGTACTAAATAAAATGAAGTAGTTTTAAGTTTTATTAACTTATAATTGTCTGCATACAGAAGGATTTATTTGTCGGTTCATTTCATTTCATCTAAATACAATCATGCGTGCAAGTAGATGCGGTTTTTATAAGTGAAATGAAAAAGGCAAGAGCGCCCCAAATATATATATACATCTCAAGCGTCTTATTGTGTTTAATTTTGGAGATTCATCACATGTGGACAAGCAATCTGTGATTTAACTCTACTTTAGCCAGTTGATACACAAGCTTTCTGCATTCTCTACAAAGTGAAAAAAATGGATCCTTTTTGTAAGCATAACAAATAATTTATAAACTTTATTTTTTAAATCACGGGTTCTTATCATGATTATACCAACTCTAAACATGTATAGAAAATCATCAGAAATCCACATCGAATCAGTCTCATTTCATTCAGTCATTAACTGCAAGCATTTTACATACACACCGGGGTTTGTTCTTGTTTACAATTACGTAACCCATGGCTCGATTGCCCGAGTTCGGAGCCATCGCATGTGTACCAGCGATCAGCGGCAATACATGTACACACAAAAACATTACCGTTTTAATGTAATTTGCAAACACAACGATTTACAGAAAATTATGTTTTTAATAAAATCGGATTTTTAAAATGATTGGTGGAAGGACAGGAAGTTCCAGTTCCCACCCTCCAATATTTTTGCCAACATATGCTTGACAGTATACAATACAGATCGTTAATTTAATTTACGGTCATGCCCTTTCCAGGCACGTAAAACCCGGGGGGGGGGGGGGGGCAGGAAACCTAACGTTTTACTGTTAATTTACTATGAAAATGGTCATTGGAAGGCCTGTTGCCCCCCCCCCCCCCACTTTTGTAGTGAAATGCGCTAATGTTATGTAAAGAACAAATTTTTTGGTGTACAGAAAAGTTGGAACCTACCCCACCCCACCCCACCCCACCCCCCACCCCCCCGAAATAGGATTTTTGACTTTGGGAAATTGTCCGTTTTCTTTCTTTTTTTTTTTTTTTTTTTTTTTGCTTGTCAAAGATTTTTTGGTAAGTGGAATTATTTTTTTCTGGTTGCCCCCCCCCCCCTTTCAAAAACGATGTTACGTGCCTGCTTTCAATCTGACCTGACCCAAGGACATATGGTCAAGTTCAAGGTTTTTATGTCACACAGCTCCGACGGAAGACCTCTCGTTGCTTTGCAACGAGCTTTGCTCTAGTTTTAATTCTATTTTTTTTTCAGAGTATGCGAAAACATTGTAAACTCTAACAAGTTTACCTTAGACCTATCAATCAATTATGATTTATCATTTCTATAACTATAAATGTTCTATTGAATTTTATACTTTCAAAATAAAGTTTTGATTAAATTGGATTGCAAATAAACTTTCAATCATCATATTTCACATGTTATTGGTTGAAGATTATGTCCAGATGTTTTATAAGAAACAATATTTTTCAATGAAACATCTAGCATAAAACACCACAGTTAATTCCTTTATGACACCATGCTATACAAGTATATGTACCAGATAGCTTGTTTCTAAATGTAAGATGGGTTGTCATAGCAATACTACTATTGGTTATGTTTGATAGGAATATAATGTGATGGTTTTGAAAAAAAAATATTAAATCATCATCACAATATCAACACCATTAACATATTTTAAGTTTATTGATATATTTCTGAATGTAATTATTCAATCTAAATGTTGCAAGGGTAGGAAGACAGTCTGGGCAGACCCCACTTATCCAACTCTCTTCCAGCTAATTTTTTTTTTTACCGTACATAGATTTTTATTTAAAGAATAGTCTGCACACTTTTTTTCCATATACATGTATGACCTCTCGGCTCTCACCAGCCATCAACAACTCGGATGCATTCACTGCTTTATTTGTGGTTCCTTTTCAGTGTTTTGAGTTAGAACTGCAGCAGAAACCATGAATGTGCATACAAATTTGACAGACTGGACATTCAAGTACACTATATAATGTCTGCATCATGATCTCCACATAAAACTTGAAAAAGCGTTTCATTGAGCTTTCTAGGAACAAATTCTACAGAGACAGAGGACCAGATCTTACAAAAGATGGCAGAGGGTCACCCAGTAAACAGCATGCTGAACAGAAAGTAACACAGACTGTTTTCTGAAAAATCTTGATCAGATATCGTGCACAAGAAACTATCTTTATCAGAGAACAGGATATTTTTTTTCCACAATTTCAGAGAGGTAATCAAATTACAGGACAAAAGTGATCCTATCACAGTTATGCTGACATGAGTGTAGAAAACAAGACCAAAACCTTCATCTTCATTGATGTTTGATGTTCAAAATGAGAAACTGAAAAGCATGTCAAATCGAGTACCAGTACCTATATACAGGTACTGCGTGTAAAACTTGTACAGTACCAATGTTGATGCAACAGATGCGCATTTCGACAAATAATGTCTCTTCAGTGATGCTCCAGTCGAAATATTGGAAATCCGAAATACAATGTAACAATAAAGTTGTAAGAACTAAAAAGAAAAACAGAGTGCCAAAGACTGGAGTCAAATTCGTCTAAGGATCAGAGCTATGCACGAGGGAGATAATCCTTAATTTTGAAATGATTTTCTAAATTTTATAACAGCCATTAAATATACATCCGTATTTTCAAGCTAGTAACGAAGTACTTAGCTATTGGGCTGTAGAGACCCTCGGGGACTAACAGTCCACCAGCAGAGGTCTCAACCCAGGGGTCGTAATGTAAAACTTATGTGAAATGTGAAACTTACGTCACTCACAATAATGGCCGACAAAACCACTGATATATCCAACTTGTTACATGTATATATTTGCTTCAGGTACAAGTATGCACAATTCGAACTGAATGAGAGTTTTGTCTGATTTTTCGACATCATCGACACAAAAGCCGACACATTAATTCCTGTCATTACAGACATCATAGATCGATTTAATTCTTCTCTTTAATACTAGTAATTTAAGAGGTCAGTGCTACAATCAAAACACGGTGTTGTAAAGGCAATCGTAGAGAGGGATAGTAGAGGTATTTCCACGCACTGTCCCTGTCCTTCTGTAACGTATGTATGATATGACGTATTATTATACTTTCATGTAAAATACTCCAACCTGATTAGTCGAGAAGCATTTGAAAAAACATATTGTTACCCTCTGAGAACAGAAAACACGCGCCCCAGGGTGATAGTATCTAGCAACGGGTAACAGTACTTGACAACGGGTGATATTATTTTAAAAATTATCACATGCGTCAAATTTATGCGCGTACGGTTCGCCGTAGATTGCTAGACGACGTCCTTTGAGCGTTTGTAATAAACGCGAGTACCCGCATCGAAATACGAAATATCGCATTACAGTGATTGATCAAATGTCAACAGACGTACGTTTTTCTGCTTTCCAGTTTACATAACATTCAGTATAATAAAACAAATATTGCATGTAGTTGAGGGTTACATTGAAATTTTCACCCCTCGAGAAACCATTGTCAACCTCGGCTACGCCTCGGTTGACAATGGTTTTCTCGGGGTGAAAATTTTCAATGTTACCCTCAACTACATGCAATATTTATATGATATCAACTCCCAAGCATGAAAGAAACTCGTGAAATTATATATTTGAGTAATTACGAAATTTATTAAAGAAGAGAAGTAGCATTTAAAAACTGAAAGGAATTCGAAAATGTTGATCAGTGGTTTGGACAGTGAGAGCAGATGGTCTTCAGGATGTCTTGGTAGACTTAAGAATCAATTTATTCAAACATGGTCAAGCGATATGTTCAATTCATCTAAAGGTTAAATATACAGAACTTTTAAGATAGTCTTTCAACTTGAAAAATATTAAGAAAAATTGTCCCCCCAAAAAATGGAACTATTCTTCTTAATGTTCGGACCACAAGTCACCGCCTTCCAGTAGAGACTGACAGATGGATTAATATTCCATATAATGAAAGATTTTGTGCTTTATGTCATGAATCAAAAATTGCAGACAAATTCCATTATATACCAGAATGCAATGCTTTGTCAAATATTAGAAACGAATACCTAAACAGTAGGTACTACACAAGACCTGATATTATTAAATTTCATGAAATTATGTCAACCAGTAAGGTTAAAACACTTAAATATCTAAAAAAAAAAAAAATTATGAGTTAGTCTGCCCTACTGAACATATTTTGTAAATACTTTTTCACTACATGTATATTGTATATTTTTACATACTCTCTCCTTATTCTTACTCAAATGTATGTTTATTTAATGCACCTCATGTACCATGTATAATGTGGTTTGAGTGAATAAATGAACATGAACTTGGTAGATTATCAGGTACTAGAGGAAGTCTGGGAGGCATCCTAGAATGTTTGAAAGATCCAGACATGAGACACAGAGGCGTTTTCGAAGGAGTCTTTCTACACTGTTTTGACTACGGATTACAACATTTACCTGATCAAGATATAGAATTCATGGCTGGTGTGACTGGTCAATGGGGGATGCTTGCTCCTTCTAGGCACCTGATCCCACCTCTGGTGCTTGTAGGAGACCGTGTTTATCTTACTCTCAAATTTGTACATTTTATGATGTTTGTGAGATTGGTCACCGCTCGTTATCTAGACGTTTACATGCACGTTTCATACATGAGGAATGAATTTTGCGAACATCTCCTTCGCCACAATGACATTTTGAACAAGGCTCTTCAAAGGCACTGTCTGCTGCTAAGGGTCAGAAAATTGCATCATTAATAGTCAGCAGTTTCTTCGAACAGATGAAGCGTCCTTTTTGTTTTATGACGACACAAACACATACCAGGCCAAGACCTATTGTTAGTCCTGTTCTGTCTTATAGAAGACGATTTTTGAAAAAGAATTGACGACGTTTTTGTAATTCACTTAGTTGTTAGGATAAACACAGGGTCAAGTACATGTAGTTGGAAGCAATCAATCTTTTAGTCAATGGCACTGAAAACCAGGATTCGCCACATACCTACAGCTGTAGGTGGTTATTTTGAAGGAGCTAAATGCTAAATAACAAAATTATATAGGGAAGACATAGTTGTAACACAATTTGAAAACCCAGTTTCAACCCTGAGGTGCAACGTCCCTACAAACCAAAAATTCCTTAATCCATACTGTTACTGAATTCATCAACACAGCTGTATAACCTTACAATGAAATTGTTGTTTGTTGTTTTTTTTGTTTGTTTGGTTTTTTTGTTGTTGTTTTTTTTTTTAATAAAATTGCAGTCTTTATTAAACTCATTTTTTTAATGTCAGTATCTAAAGTAATGAATTTAGTACATTGCGACGAATCAAATCGTATATATATCTGAGATCTATACCATGTTGCAAGTCAAGTTAAATAATTGAATGACTATTATATGCCGAGAGAAAGTCTCAGAAAAATTTAGCCCTCGAGCTGTGGCAAATTAATTTAAACATGATAATGAACATAGGCTCTCAGTTTTTTGAGAAATTCCTGAAAACAAAATATTATCTGAGGTGGTCAGCCTTCCCCAAGATTTGATAAGGCATTTTTATGGGGAAAATTAGCTAACTTTAAAAGTTGAAAATCTATTCGACCTTGTCAGTAGGATTAAAAGGTAAAAGGATAAAAAACATTTGTTACAAAATGAAAAAAAAGACGGATATTGTCCAAGCTGGAGCATATAGATCCTTTTCTTCGGGTAACTTTTAACACTTTGATAAGAAATGCACATGATTTTTATAGGCAACGGAGGTTTTATCAAAAATAAGGTTCTTTGTATATTGCATGTACATTTACCAACGGGGCTGATTAAGTCTTGAAGAAGTCTTGTAGAAGAAAAAGTATTTTAAAAACGAATCGCGTGAATCCATTTCGTGATCATTTTTCCCATCAGTGAATGAAAATTACCATGTCCTGGTATACGCTTTATGACGAATAGAAAATGCAGTTGAAGTACATTGGACTAAATTTTTTTTTCTATACAAATTTTAAGACAAAACAGAAAAAAACCCAAAAGAATTTTCTCCCAATTTTCCACATCTCTGAATAACAGTAGATTAAAACTGCACTTTTGACTTTCAAAATGACAGAATCTGACATTAACTGCAATTAATCCCAGATTTTCTTCCGGTTCCTCACATTTGATATCGGTGTTTTGACAAACAAAGCCCTGGTTTAAATAAGGTAATTGAGTATATCATGGGTAACCACCATGTCAACTTCTATTGTGCTGGGCTATATGATGGAGATTTTGCTTATTAAAGATAATTATTGTAAAGGATTTTCTATATAAATGTGAGACATAGCACCACTTATTTGTAGTAATGTGATTTTTACGTTTATGCCATGTTTTTATCCTGGCACATTTTCAAGAATGAAGTGTTAATTTTAGCGATGTAGATAGGCATCCTTGTAGATTTTAAGTTGTTTTTCCTTATATGATTTCCGCATTCAACTAATTTTGAAGTATAGTTACATGCGATTAGAAAATAGAAATTTTCATAAACTTCCCTTTACACCATTTCAATTTATGTACAGTATATAAATAGTGTATGCAATTGAGGGTAACATTGAAAATTTTCAGCCCTCGAAAATCATTGTCAACCGAAACTCAGCCGAGGTTGACAATGGTTTCCGAAATGTAAAAGTTTTCACTGTTACCCTCAACTACGTGCACTATATATATATTATATTTATTTATTCACCAATCAAGGGCCCTCAGGGGGCATATACAAATTAACAATTAAACATTATAACTACATGATACAATTTACACATGTGTACCATATACACGTTAAGGGTTTTTTACATTGACATAGGTATTGAATTCCCATCACAATACTGATTGGAAATGTACTGTACAATAAGTGTGCTATATGGGAAGTAAAGTAAAACAATATTATAAAATGTTGTCACAAGCACAGAGGGTACCAAGGGACGGTGCCTGAGCCAAGTCTATCAGACTGGCAGTCTTGTACCCAAAGTGTTTAAGACAGCTTATTTATAGTATACACAAAAATAAATACATTATATCACAATATGTACACATGCATACCATATACAGATGTTATATATTCAAGACAGCTTACATGAGTATTGTATACAATTAAATAGAACTACACAATATGATAAACAGATGTATTCCATTTCTACATTGATGTTGGTCTTGAGTTGGCCTATAGTACTGATTGAAAATGCAATGTACAACAAGGATGTTACATGGGTAGGCAAATAAAACAATATTATAAAATGTTGTCACGAATACAGGGGGTACCAAGGGACGGTGCCTTTGCCAAGTCAATCAGACTGGCAGTCTTGTACCCCAAGTATTCGAGACAGCTAGCTTATTTATAGATGTGTTTATTTGAAAGTGATAAGGAGTAAATAATAATAATAATAATTATATATATATATATATATATATATATATATATATATATTACTGTTAGTTAACATCTACGGCGAACCATACGCGCATCATTTTGACGCATGCGATGATTCTTATAACGTCATCCATTGACAAGTATTGTTTCCCGTTGCTAGGTACTATCACCCTAAATGGTGTGGCTCTTCTCCCACAGGAAACAACATATTTTCTCAAATGTTTTTCGAACAATCAGATTCTAGTGTTTTGCATGAAGGCATAATGGTGAGGGGAGCGTGAAAAAATCACGTGCAGGTAATAAATGATTCATAGTTCGGAACCATTGGAGTTTTGTATTGTTAAAGGAATTATGATGTGCTATTCTAAAGTTCAGGATAATGGTAGGTGAAGATAACGAACAGTGATCAATCTCATAACTATTATAAGCAATACAAAATAGAGAGTTGGGCAAACATAGACCCCTGGATACACCAGAGGTGGGGGTCAGGTGCCTAGGAGGAGTAAGCAGCCCCTGTCGACACATCACACCCGCCGTGAGCCCTATATCTTGATATAATTTACAAAATTCTGATTAACAACATAAACATAATCATAACTGAAAAGTGTTATCCCAAAGAACTGCAAATGCATGGAATGAGCAGTCCCTACACATGTGCAGCTATCTTAACATCTGTGTGCTGCAGTGTTTAAAGCGGTCAGGTCTTAAACTCACGACAACGTGATTGCGTACCGATTGTTCTTGCACTGACTTGCTCCACAGATTGCACAAAGCATTGTAACTGTATTTTTAAAACATGGTCATAGCATTTTCTCGGATGTGTGTGTTACGTCCCTTTCGAGAATTTTTCACTCATGTAGAGACATCACAAGCTTGTGGCTGTTAGGATTCTTTATCAACTTTTTAGTTGCCCAACAGTTCTTTCCCTTTGTGAAACTCTTACGCACTGTGAGACGCAAACATACTTTCGTCCTCATGCGGTGGGTACAAATGATTATCGCTGCCTTCATATATATTGCCTAAAGACAGATTATCAGACATGCAATCACCCAAACTGCTAGGACACATACGTTTAGCAAATTTATGAGTATTTAAGGTATCACTCGTGCAGAAGAGGAAATTAAATAGAAGACATTAACGGCAAACTGACAACTCAACTTTATGACAAACGGAATGACTTCCGCTCCTCCATCGTCAACTTCCCATAATTATGTAGCAATATTCCATTATCACCTGCATATGGTGTTTATATCTCTCAACTGATTTGATACGCAAGAGCTTGTTCTTTGTATATTCAGTGTTTAAATCGAAGCAAGCTACTGACAAACAAATTGATGGTACAGGGGTTTCAACAGTCTCGATTGAAGTCAGCATTTCGCAAATTCTATGGTCGTTATAACGATCTAGTTCGTCAATACAACCCATCATTGGGTCAAATGCTGTGTGACATGTTTCATACCGATTGTAAGGCCGTTCTTAGTACACTGATTTTGACTAAGGATAACTCCGTTTACCTGATCAGGATATAGGACTCACGGCGGGTGTGACCGGTCAACAGGGGATGTTTACTCCTCCTAGACACCTGGTCCCACCTCTGGTGTGTCCAGGGGTCAGTGTTTACCCAACTATCTATTTTGTATTGCTTATAGGAGTTATAAGAATGATCACTGTTCGTTGTCTTTGCCTTTCAATCAATTGAATGGAAACATTCAAACAAATATTATTCTTGATATGGTCAGTTTAATGTTATACCAACGGTTGATATAAACAAAATTTTCGCTTTCATAACTTGTTTTCTTATTTACATAGTTAGCCTATAATATATATATATACATCTTGTTCCCACCCAAGTGTTCAACAAAACACTGAACGTACCTCCATCACACAAGAGCTAAGTTGCTTATTGGTGATATGGACACGTTCATGGTTACCGCATATCAATTTTATCAGACGTACCCCTCGTTGTCTTAGTGTTCTTTAATATTAATACCTATCAAATATTTATGTAAACATTCAACTTCCGACATATAATGTACGTTTTGAATATTAATTGCAATAGTATGATGTAATATATCTACTTGTCTAAGTTGACATATATATCATATTCATGTACTATACCAACTTTGAATAACATCCGTACGATGTTGTTTGTGAAATTGGGATTATTGTCCTAATTGAGCCCTGCAACATCATTTTCTTAAAATGATCTGTAATTCTTTTCAAATACGTAAATGTACATTAATTTTGCTATTCTTTCTTTGTTGTCTATGTAAATGAAAGAAAATAGAATAATGAAATGACCAACAGACTATTAGATGAAACGACAAAAAGACCATACATTTCGGACAGTGACCATGTATGCATTTTTTGATAAGAAATTGTAGACGAAAACCTTGAGGCGAGTTTCTTTTTCATTATGCATATGACCACTTATTTATATTCATAATATTCGATAGAATTTATCTACCGCATGATGAAAGAGAAAAGAAAAACGTTAACAACATTATCATTGGATGTGCCAATACTTAACCTCAATGTCAATAGCTTAACGTTGTCAAAATGATTTGGATAACAATGTATTCTTGTTGATCTTTATTTGTGTCAACTTCTTGTGAACTCCAACCACCGAGTGTTGTGTTCGATGACGAGGTTTGTGGTCGGACAAGATGACAGTGGAACGGACGAACGTACTTCAGCATTCCTTCTTGCAATACACCTAGTTCTAATTGATTGACTGTATATTGCCGGTGAAGGGCTACACGATTTGGGGCCTATGCTGGGCGCTTACGGCCTTTGAGCAGGGAGGGATCTTTATCGTGCCACACCTGCTGTGACACGGGGCTTCAGTTTCTGCGATCTCATCCGAAGGACCGCCCCATTTAGTCGCCTCTTACGACAAACAATATGTAACGAGGACCTATTCTAACCCAGATCCCCACGGGACCTTAGCTATTCTTTAATTGAATGAAAAAAGTAAAGATAACGAACAGTGATAAATCTCATAAATCCTATTACAGAATACAAAATTTAGAATGGAGTAAACACGGATCCCTGGAAAACACTAGAAAAGGGTTCAGATGCACAGGAGGAGTAAACATACCCTGTTGACCGGTCACCATCCGCTGTGAGCCCTTTATCTTTATCAGGTAAATGGGATAATCCGTAATTAAAATTAGCATGTAAAGACCGGCCTAGGAATTGGTATGAAACACATCAGACAACGTTTACAAGACACAAAGACACGTTGTATTTGCAAATTAAATCATTATAATGACTATATAATTTGCGAAAAGTTGACTTTATACAAGGCAGTTGAAATCCTGTAACATCAACTTATTTTTCAGTAGCTTCCTTCGATTTAAAAATTGATAATACGCACAATATGCCCTGGTGTATCGAATCATTTGAGAGAGATAAAGCAGTGGCGGATTTAAGGGGGGCACAGTTGACAGTTTAAGGTAAATCATGGTCTCTTATTTAGAAAAATGTAAACGATAAAAGAAGCAATAAGTTCTTCCACCCTCAGAGCAATAAATGACAAAATCTTTTGATTTATTGAATTACTTTAATTGGAAAAACTTACATTTTCCCCCATAAACCCTTAGAATTTGCGTCATTTTATTGATTTCCCTCTATAAAAAATGACAGAAAATAGTAAAAGTTACTACATAAGATTTATATTTGAAGACCCCCAAATCCCCTGCCTCATAAAGTTGCCCCCGCACCCCGCAATTCCTGGATCTACCCCTGTAAAAATCATATGCAGGTGATAATGAAATACTGTACATAAATATGAGAAGTTGACGATAGAGAAGCTGAAATCACCCCGTTTGTTATTAAGATGAGTTGGTCGTTTTCCGTTAACGTCTATGTTCAAAAAAGCAAAGGTGGAAGATATTATGGTGTCTTTTATTTCGATATATCTAACCAACATATGGATGAAAGTGAATATTGTGAACATCTGAATAAAACATTTCTCCTCGATTTATTTATTCATTTATTTTACATCTTATTGACCGGTAATTTTTATGCTTGTGCGTTACATTTGCAACAATATTTTCGGGAAAATGTTATTTAGAAAAATTTCTATGAACAGTTGTTACATGGTATAGAAGGTGTATTGTTGTATGGTTGTCAATTTCTGTTCTGATTTCTTAAACGTTGTAACCGCCGCGGTGGTCTAGAGGTAGAGCGTTTGCCCCGCATGCGGAAGATCGGGGTTCGAATCTCGGCTACGACAGACCTAAGTCGTTAAAACAAGTAGTGAAGGTTCCATCGCCAAACGCTCGGCATCAGGTGTGAATGTCTCGGAGAATGACCTTAAAAACGGATGTCCCGTATCACAGTAGGCGTGGCATGCTAGAGAACCATCAGTGTTTAGTGGTAGTACTGGTGAAAGGCTTCAAATTTAGGCCTTTGCTCGGCGCTAACTTAAGTGCCGAGCATAGGCCTAAATTTGAAGCCCTTCACCGGTATTGGTGATGTCTCCATAAGAGTGAAAAATTCTCGAGACCAAGATGCAATAAATCTTAAACCTTGCTGACTCTCGCAACCATGGCCTATCGACTGTAACTTGTTACGAAGAAGTTTCATCAAACACGTGCCGTTACGATTGATAGATTCTCACACCATGATGCAGGGAACCATGTCTATTTCAGCAGCGAAAACCCTGTTCTTGTTGAACTAAAGACAAGCATAACAAAATGGGTTAAAGCACTAATGTTGTATTGCATTTAAAAGAGGTCAGTGAAATCAGTTAACAACCCAATAACAAAGGTAAACCACTGTAAGCATGAACTAGCATTCTTTGTATTTGTATGTACATGTATCTTGTTTAAGATCCGGGGATCCCTTTCGAGAATTTTCCCGTTAATAAAGAGCCGTTTCCAGTTGTAGATGAAATGTAAAACAAGTTAAAAAATGTGTGCATATCGAGCGCGACAGGAGAAATTTCGTGCAGAAATTGAACACGGTAATGGTGGTTTTGAAGTCTTCTTCTGCGAAAAAAAAAAGAAAGATATTACGGATCTTTTATAAACTATAAAACTAACACGCTTTCTGAAGTAAGCTAGCGTAAAGCGTCGCAGACCATGTCGATCCTCGTGTACATTCAAAAATGTTTATTTCTTAACGATATATGCAAACAGTGACGAGTTGTCGTGAAGATTGTCACGGTTCGCTGTTTACGTTTAAAAAATTTCACAATACCGATATATCAAATTCATCTTCATAAATGAAGGTTTGTGAGATACATATTGTTTTACTACTTTCAATAGTCTCCAGCATAATGCATACCAAGTAATACGGGGTGATATACGATATTTAGATTTATAGGTTTTCAACACACTCGGTTTAAAGTTGCCAAACATATTGATGAAACAAATATATTGTATAAATATTGAACAATGACGAGATCAATAGAACAGTCTATGGGCACCTTTTCAAAATATAAAATGAAACGATGTACGAGTTCTATTTCACATCAAGGGAATTCAGTAATTTTTGAGCAGGATATTGACGATTTTGTTCATTTCTGTATACGAAATTTTAAGATGCAATTAGACAATCATGTAAATGTTATTTAAATAATCTGAATTTTATGGAACTGCAAATCTAGTGCGTATAACACGGAAAATAGATGCAGAAATACTCGGAGTGGTTATTTGTGGAGATTTTGAAGATATTAGACCTGCTGATATTGTGCTTAGACACTCCAAATTCTCGTTATGATAAAGTGGAGTTTCTTGTATAGAAACAATAGCAGTCACTGGGGGAGAATTTACAAATTACTTCACGATTGTTTTACGTCACCATGTGCATTTTATAGACCAAGATACGAACCTTTCAACTGAATATATAAAGGAATCCAAGAGAGTTTGACCTCTCATGTTCGGTTCCCCATTTCGAAGTAAATCCTTGACTTATGAAGAATTATTAATTAGTGTTTTATTTTTTTTTTCAAATCAAATTCCAAATATTCCGGAATATTTTTCTTGTGCAATTTGACTCGAATTTTATAGTGTAAGTTTTGTCAGTGCGTTACATTTTTTAAACTTTCGCTACCTACCCACCCAAGTGAAGGGTCTAAGAGGGGAGACGATGAAACCTTCGATGTTCGCCATGTCCTTCCTATTTCTATATTGTCACGCAAGTTACATGAGCACAGGAGGTTTGGAAACTGCGCAAGTACAATTCTATGTAAATCTCATCTTCTATTGATTTCTACGTAACGTTAGCTCTCTGCCATACCTTAAAGTAAACAGAGGGGAATTCAAAACAGGAACAGAACTCAAAGTGAGGGTTTCATTTCT
Organism: Ostrea edulis; assembly: GCF_947568905.1. Classification (NCBI taxonomy): domain Eukaryota; kingdom Metazoa; phylum Mollusca; class Bivalvia; order Ostreida; family Ostreidae; genus Ostrea; species Ostrea edulis. Next base: position 29,141,177 of record NC_079170.1, read on the forward strand.
TGTGTCGAAAAACCATCATATATATTCAAGAATTTTTTTTTTAGCATGGACATTTTCACAAAGGATGATTACACCAAACCTGGCATCGTGTAAGGAAAGATGTGGTGCATTATGAGCGACTTTTGCAGACTGGGTGTAAGAAAGGATGTGTATTGAAGTTTTACTCGCTGTTGTTATTTCCTGGTTACCCATATTTCACGGGGAACGTGTTTCTTAGGAAGAGTGTGTTAATTTTGATTTAGAAAGTTTTTCTTCGACGACTTTTCATGGCGAAGATATATATTTTTTTCAATGACTTGCAAGAAATGCAATGTTTCGGAAGATACATAGGGTTGCACTACTTAAATTAAAAAAAAAAAGCGAATGACATAAATTAGTAATACATGCACCTTGCAACTTATTGGCTCTTCATTACTAGAGATGATTAAAGAGTGTTTAAAATGAATGAGCATTCTGTATCGAAATGTTGACAATCAGTAATGGAATTCGAGAACAGTACCGTCATAGACTTCGTATTTCCTTGGGATTTTATTGACAATAGCACCAATAGCTCCCAGGTTGCAAAGACAAGGGTTGAACCCCGTGTATGGCGGGAAATACCTCTGGGGCTGGTCTTGACTTTCTTGTCACTACTAACTTTCATTGGTAATGCGATGGTCCTACACGCCGTGCGAACCGAGAGACGCCTACAAACGGTAAGATTTTTCTTTTCTTTTCATCCACAAATCAAATACTTTCTAAATAGGGACTGTGCATCGAAATCCATATTAAAAAATGGGACTTTGTAGTATCCTAGAGTGAGAGATACATATATATATACAAGTCGTAATATACAGTCATTTTTTTTTTAAAATATTAGTTACAGAAATTGAAAATAGTATACTTATATCCATTCTAGGTCGTTAAAAGTGTAATTTGTATCTATGTTTGATGATCATAGCAGACTGTTACTGATGAAGTAAGCTGAAAGTGAGTATAAATGACTTGAAATGAAACCTTAATGAAAAGGGGAGGGAAGAATGATTGGATAACGAATGAAACATATGTGCGAAACACGTTACAAGTATATATATAATATTTATATAGCACTTCCTTCCAACGATTTCAAAAACAAAATCAAGTACACTTGGTATATTCCTATCTTCTAGATTTCGTGTGTCACGTGCTCTGGCCTTTATTGAATTAATAGTGGAAATGGTTGAAATTGCTCTATTTGAAAACGCTACGTTTGATTGCATTTCTTCATAGCTTTTGTGACAATTACAGTTTTTTGCTTCCTAATTACATAAGCTCCATTAATTTTCCCTATAATCACCGTCTTACGGCTTTCTCGAGTGTGAACCACTGTCGTCTTTTATGTCTGATTACATCGGGTTTCGTCTGTCGAATTCGTGCACGAATTCATAAGACGCATGTTTTGAAGGATTTTATTGACATTTTGTCAAGTCAGTGCTGGAGAGAGAGAAAAAAACCTGGTGAATTTCGTTCGAATTTTTTGGAGGTTACAATTATAGCGATGCTTCCCGTTCATTTAATGAATTAGTACACGAGTTGAGCTACTTTATAAGGCACGTGCATTTTGTTGTTATAAGTAGTCCTGCAGTACTAGTTCACACATGAGAAGTGTGTGCTATGAAATTGAACTGATTTATAAACCGCTACTGTTTTGGTAAGACGATTGTTCATATTCGGATTGAGTATCTAAAGCAAGTTGATAAATTCACCGAAATATTTTCAACAAATTCGTTCCACAAATAACACATAGGATACCGTGAAATGTTAATCAGCCTCCAGAAATAGAAATATGGGACTCCATCGATTTTTTATCCTTTCCTGTTGAATATACCAATCTACTAATGATTTAATGAGGTAACACCTTAAATCTTTAATCAGTACATATTGAAACACGCTAAGGGCGATTTAAATCATCTGATTATCATCTGATTTGGATGATCGATACCAATGAATCTTCTTAAATAGATCCACAACATACTTTTACTGCTTTTCCATGTGGTTTTTCCACTGTATTCATATGTCATAAAAACTATTTTTGGTCACTGAAATGCTATAAAAGTTTGAAATTTAAAAATGTCTATTTCGGATATCACTCGGATTTTGAAATATATCTATAGTCTAAATTTGGTTAAATATTATATCACCCAGTAAACACTAAAAACAAGGAGAAAGAACAGACCCCGGGTTGCATTTATTTTTTTTATTATCAAGAAACCTCAATTAGAACGAGGAAATTGGTATTAATTTCCAAGACTGCACGACCGAAATAGAGAAGATGATGCGAGATTGACCACAAAACAACTAGAATTATCCCAGAGCTCCTTCGTGTGTCTACTTCATGAAATCAGCCTTTTTCGCTTAGCTGAAACATACAACTTGAGAACCCCAGGCGAGAGTCATTTGATTCAAGAGATAGCACATCCTTGGTATTTGCTATGTTTGTAGTTTCCGCTGTTTATCGTCACAGCTATGCTACAGTCGAGTCCCTTTAATGGATTAAGTCTTCTTGATACTCTTTCAATCGAAAAATCTCTGGACTAATCATCCATGCTGGTTTTTTTCCACTCTTGTTGTAAATGACACAAGGCATACCTCTTAATAGACCTTGTACATTGTCTATTACCAATTAGGCATTACTGAATCCCCATCAAAATATATGGGCCCCAGCTGTTTCTTTGGGTTGCATTATCATTAAAAATTTCATCGGAAGAATTTATGTATAATCATTTTTGTGGATTCAATTTTAAATCCTCTAAACACTTTGGGGTTGCATTGAGTGCAACTGGCGCGGATGTCCTTTTCTGTTTAGAAATACAGTCATAATTTAATTTGGAAGTTTGTCCAATTTACGGACATATTCATTTTCCGGTTTGTGTAATGGGCTTAAAATCTATTTCAAACTTTAACGATTCTTTTGCCCACGTCCTGTTACAGGGTAGGCGTTTTTTTTTTAAATTCCCGCATACATGTACGTGCAGTCATAGTTAAAATTACCGAAACTTGTGTTTCTATTTAGATCCACAGATAACACGTGCTTACGTGTACCCTTTATCTCTTCTTAGATAAAAAAAAAAATCTTGATAATTCCATACCCTGGTTTTGCTAATTTTAATATACTGTAGCGGGCAGTATAAGAGCTAGCTTTTCTAATGATGTGATAGAGTGTCTCTCTTAATCTCGCAAATTAAACAACGGCGAGCGTGAACAGCATTTGGCTGAGTGACCGCTACACGTTACAATACGATAACTGAGAATTTTTGTGTTAACTTACCCCCCAAAAAGTTTCGTGTTTCCCTATAAGAGCATAAAAAATTGGTATTAAAAAAATTGTGTGTTAAAACACAGTAGGATAGAAATGTTGTGTTAACCAACAATAACATAGAAATTCTGTGTTAACCTATAACAAAATAGAAATGTTGTGTTAACCTATAACAAAATAGAAATGTTGTGTTAACCTATAACAAAATAGAAATGTTGTGTTAACGTACAATAACAGAAATTCTGTGTTAATCTACAATAACATAGAAATTCTGTGTTAATCTACAATAACATAGAAATTATGTGTTAACCTATAACAAAATAGAAATGTTGTGTTAACGTACAATAACATAGAAATTATGTGTTAACCTATAACAAAATAGAAATGTTGTGTTAACGTACAATAACAGAAATTCTGTGTTAACCTACAATAACATAGAAATTCTGTGTTAATCTACAATAACATAGAAATTCTGTGTTAACCTACAATAACAGAAATTCTGTGTTAACCTACAATAACATAGAAATTCTGTGTTAACCTACAATAACATAGAAATTCTGTGTTAACCTACAATAACAAATAAATTATGTGTTAACCTCCAATGGCATAGAAATATTGTATTGAGCTATATAGTTGTTGTGAAAAATCTGTATTTACATAAAATAGTAACTTATAAACACAGTGTAACTTTCAATGGTTAACTCACTATTGATAACAGAATAAGGAGAAACTATAAGTTCACAAATATTCAATAATTCATAATTTCAAATTTTATGATGCGCGTGGAACCAAAAACGTTGTAATGAAGACCATATGTTTACAACAAAAATAGTGGTAGAAGAAATTCCCAAACCTAAGATGAAATCTCTTCATGTAGTGTGTTGTGAGTGAGTTTTTTTATTGTTTGAAGGGTGCATAAAAACGATGTGTGCTGAACATAGAAAACCTTTTAATTACACAATCTAAGTTAAATATAACTTAGAAAGAATGTCATTCTTATCCAGCTACGAGAATTGACGGTTTTATATGTACACAATTGTTGTAAATGTTCCTCGAAATTCGCAAGTAACATTTCACACGATATTTGTTTTCAAGTATTCAAGGATATAATCAATTTACGCATTTGTAATATATATAAATACACAGTTGCAAAACAATCGTTGGAGTTTGTTGAATTTTAGAATATTTGTTTTATATACAATCCGTGACTTCGCAACGTGCGACTCGCATTCAGATATATTACCTGGGGTATTAATTAACGGTTACAATAACACAATTATTACTTAGTTGCCTGCTTGGTTAGTTGGTCTTTAGCATGTTTCACCCAAGCTCGGATATCGCCAGATACAGGTCAAATACGACAAACGTTGACCCATGCAAGATGTATACAAGATATCATCCAAATCATTCGCGACATTCACTTCTATGAAAACCGAAAATCTTTGAAGAAGGGACCCAGTCGCAATTTCTGGCGCGGCCGGAATTCGAACCCTTGACCTTCCTATCATGATGTGAGCACCCCCCAGCGATTGAACATCTGTAATGAAAATGAAACAATTGTCAGCTACACTCAAACGAAGATAGATATAAAAAGTATTAATTCGGACTGATGCATAGAAAAAAATCCCATGGATGTCACCATTTATTATATCGATCACTAACTTCTGCGAACTGTTTGATCGGCGACCACTTACTTCAGTGTGCTAATGCCTCTATATCGTATTGAAGGAATAATTGACAAAATCATAGGAAAATTGAGGATACAGTTGTTGAAAAATGAATATTTTTCATTATCAAAGCAGTCGATCAAAGTACACTCACCGTACAAAACACACCCAGACAATTATTATGCATATCTATGAGAAATAATTGAGATCGCTATTGAACGGAAATGTATACCACTTCCGGCTATTTTTATCGTGGTGACAAGGATTGGCGAACGCGTATTTCTGACTAACGAAAATATTAACTTGTATTAAATAAAGCTGAGTTAAATAAAATGTAGAATTATTTGATCTGTGCCGATAACCTACACCCCTAAATTCTAAGACACTTTCGGAAAACCTACTTTAGAATAACAACATGCACTATTCATCCTTACATGTATAAACAGAAGTTCAGACTCGAGTTTTGTAGTAACATCTATTCTGTTGGATGTATATTTTTGATTTATATATTGAAGAGAAATTTTAAAAACAAAACGAAAACCAAGGGACATTGCTACAGCGTATTAAGCGTGACCTTTTTGCCCTTAAAATCTGTTTTAGATTTATTCTAACATGCTTATAATGTCCATTGGTGTCAACACAACGGACTAACACTAATCGATCAATTCAATGAATCAATGCACAACTTTGTCTCCTCACAAGAGGCATGGGCACAATTGGAGCTGAAAATTGTCAATTCTATTTTTCCATTTTTATTGTTTATAATGCTTAACTAAAGTATTTCTAATGGTCAACCAAAATTTGAATATCAGTTGTTGAGTTATAAGTGAGATACAGCACTCACAATTCTTTGTTATGTAAACAAGGTTCGTGCCATGTTTTTAATTACATATAGATTGCTTAATAGAAAATAGCATGTTTAAAACAAAATGAGAAGGGCGAAACACTAAACACTATTCAACTTCAACTGTGTTCAGAATTAACTTGTAAGTTGAAAAAATTGCTTTAAACGAAACTTTTACTAGTATATCTAACCCATGTAAACAAAAACATTGCACGAGCCTTGTTTACATAACAAAGAATTTTGAGCTCTGTATTTCCCATGTACCTCGACAACTGACGTTCAAATATTTGCTGACCATTAGAAATACCTTGTTTAGCAATCTAAACATTAAAAATGGAAAAATGAAATTTTAAAATTTTCAACTCAAATAGTGTCCATGCCCCCTTAATATTAGTAGATAATAATATGAAGTAAGTAATGACCCTTTTGCACCTGATCCATAAAAAAATTATCACACTGAAATTTAAAGTTTAAAGGAACAATTTAGAAGTATTTTTAGTTTTTAAAATTACACAAATTGCAATGTCTTGCCTCAAGATTTAAGATGGAACATCGAAAAGAAGGGTCTGTAGATCATTATGAATTACTGTCCAAAAATCTAAATGTATATGTCAAAAATCTAAATGTATATGTCAAAAATACAGAAGTATCTGAAAATCTGTGTTCTGTTTGGGAAAATTCATAAACTAAATTCGTGAATTTTAATTAATTCTAAGTCTCTACTGTTTGTATTAAAAATTGCAAAATTAAAATACATGTCTAGAGATAAAAATATAGACAGTATTTTATATGAATTAAATATGGATTAATCATGACAGATTTATAGCTTTGATTAAAATTTCCTTCCGCTAAAGAGTGTGCAGTCCTCTATAACCCTTTTCTAAAATTGAATTGACATAAATAAAAACAACCGGATAAAGTTTAATAACAAATGTGTGTAATATATTTCGGGTACCTGTAAAGTGCGAAACGAAACGGAATCTACCGAAACGAAACAAAACGAACCGAAACAGATTGTATAACCGAACTCTTTTAATTATGATAATTAAAATGGTATCTTAGGCCCCTGTGAAAGTTACCACATATAAATAAAATTCGCCTCCCCTTTGGTGTAGGCTTTCGGCTTGACTGATACAAAGTTTTAGGGGGGGGGGTGAGTAAGCACAAAGTACATATCCGAAGTTGATTAAATACCATGTGCAATTAGTTTCGGATCTATAAATTTCAGAACGGAGGATTACAGTCTCACAGGTCTGGGGAAACACACTATACGAGGGGTGGGGTCGCCGGCGTTGGATTCGCCTTTGGACATAGATACATTGTTTGAAGAAGCTGGTGTCTGAGAAAATTGAAAGCAGGAAGAGCTCTTAACCTCTTATTTTATCTCTAACTGCTGGGGTGCGAGTGCTTTCAATAATGGAAAAAATTAAATAGTATACCATATTATATGAATGCAATTCGGTAAGATATATATACATGTATTATTAAAAATTATTATTGATATGTAGTGAGTCTAAAGATAACTCTATACATTTGGGGTGTTGCTAAGACGGGGAATTGAAAACGGGACGGAAAACGGAATTTTTTTAATGCAATAATATCAGGAGGTCAGCATTTTGTAAAATTAAAAGGCTTGTGAACAAGGGAAACAAAAATTACAAAGAGAACAGGAGGACATACTCAGAATCCACCGTTTGATATACTACATATAAATACACAATATCCACATGTATACATAGGTTTGTCTTTAGAGCAAAAAATACTGAAACGTATTTATGCCCAAAGGCGGATTCAACGCCGGTGACCCCACCCCTCGTTTAGTGTGTTTCCCCAGACTTCTGACCTGTGAGACTGTAACCCTACGTTCTGAAATTTATGGATCCGAAACTAATTACACATAGTATTTAATCAACTTCGGATATGTACTTTGTGCTTACTCACCGCCCCTTCCAACTTTTAAAACTCTGTATCAGTCAAGCCGAAAGCCTAAATTAAAGGGGAGGCGAATTTTGTTTATATGTGGTAAATTTCACAGGGGCCTAAGATACCATTTTTAATTATTATAATTAAAAGAGTTCGGTTATACAATCTGTTTCGTTTCGTTTCGCACTTTACAGGTACCCATATATTTCGGCTGATATAATGAATATTAAATTTCTGTCTACGTAGTCAGATCTTCGTGTGCGGTTGTGGTCCAAAGTCAAGGAACTAACTACCGACGTCATGATTTGAATGTGGACGGGCGAGTTCGAGAACGCATGACGTCATAATTTGAATGTTGGCAGACAAGTACTCGAACACCTGAGATGAGTTCCAATTTGATCTGAAACTCCTGTGTAATGTCGTATCTCTTCAGTATAAAACGTGATACTGAGATGAAAGTATATATGTCATCTCAATTCGCAAATTCTTTGGTCGTTATAATGATCTAATTTGCAAATGGGCTGTCTGACTCATACCAAATGTTTTTAAGTCGTTCTTTACATTACTTACTAATTTCGACTACTGATTACTACGTTTACCTGATCAAGATATAGAGCTTATGGAGATGGTGACCGGTCGACAGGGGATGCTTACTCCTCCTAGGCACCCGATCCCACCCATGGCTTGTCCAGAGGCCCGTGTTTGTCCTACTCAATTATTCTTTATGGAATTTATGAGATTAGTCACTGTTTGTTATCTTCAGTTTTCAATGATCATATTCAGCTGAAGTTATTCAGTAAATATTCAGTCGTAAGCTTTCGTTGGAGTGTTATTCCACCTCGTTATATCGTTCTGTACTGAACGAGTATACGTGGCATAAGTATACTTCACATATCAAAATATATACTTAACCATAAATTGGCAAAAAGAAAAAAAATGGGACTAGGTTATATGATGGGAATAACGCTGAAAAACACACTCAACAAATTACAAAACATAATCTGCTGTTGGAGGTTTGTGAAGCCGAGGAGGTAGGTCAAGATTTTCTACCCTCTAGAAATTCATGTAAACAACTGTCACGTGATCAAACATACTAAAGTACAACTGTAGCAAAACATATTCCGGAAAAAACATAAATACAAGTATACCGTCATCTCATACAGTTTACAACACAAACTGTGATCAAGTCTTTCTTATACTCTGTTTTGTTTGTTTGTTGTTTTTTGGCCAAAATATAAGAGTTATTCAATTTTTATTTTTTTTGGCCAAAATATAAGAGTTATTCAAATTATTTGTGTCTAAGAGTAGAAATCACTGAACTGTGTAATAGAAAAGTAACATACATTACAACAAAATAAATGTATATTCTGAATGACACTGGTCAACAGATTAGGAGATTAAAATATACATTCACATTCCTATTGAAAGATTTGTATTGTTATACATGTATGTACTGACTGCCAATACTAATAAAGAAAAACAGACTATTAGAACTCTTCAAAACCAGGAGATAAACAATTCTCATAGGAATCATTTGCCATTTGAACAGAAACTATAGTGACTGTTTTTATTTTGAATACAAATAGTGATAGAGAGTTAGTATCACAGTCAAGTCATGTATTTGAAACGAAGATACAACGTCACTAAAGTACATGCTTACATTAATTGCTAGAACCGGCCGAAGTTTAATGTAAATTTCCAGACATGAATTATAAAGGACTGCTCCGAGATTCGGTGAAGGTCGAAATATCCAGCCGAGAACTGTTTTGGTTGGTGAAGAAAATGCGTGATTACACATAATACGTTTCTGTTAAACTCAATCCGAAAACAAAATTCAGTCAATTGTTATCACATAAATAATTTTACTTGTTCTTTAAAACTGTGAATTATACATTATTCAGATGAAAACGTTACGAACTATGTACCCTGTGATGTAAGATTACATCCTGGTTAGAATAGGTCCTCCGTACGAGTACCCCTTGCTTGTCGTAAGAGGCGACTAAATGGGGCGGTCCTTTGGATGAGACCGCAAAAACCCGAGGTCTCGTGTCACAGCAGGTGTGGCACGATAAAGATCCCTCCCTGCTCAAAGGTCATAAGCGCCGAGCATAGGCATACATTTTTCATCCCTTCACCGGCAATGGTGACGTCTCCATATGAGTGAAATATTCTCGAGAGGGGCATGAAACTATGTACAACCAACCAACCAACATACCCCAGTGCAACGTAGGCCTCATGTTGAATAGCCTGAAATCATAGAACATTTAATTTTTGTTCGAAGCAAGTAAAAAAAAAAATGCTAAAATTCGCTGTATCACCGTCAGTCAAACAATGAGTCTTTGATTTAAGAAATGTCTATTATTTTTAATGATCGCGGTATCTTTTTGTTTATTTTGCTACATTAACAATGATACAACGATTCTGATTGGTTGAATATATGTGTTGACGCATAATGTACTAAGACTCCACGCTACTGCTCGTAGCGTCAATTTGAAATATTACCATTACGCGCCGGGATATGACGCGCAACCTTTTTTATGTAAGTAAAGTATTACTCGACGTCTTCAAAATAAACCAAGGGTCTTAAATGAAAAGAAATGACTCTGATACCTTTTCGCCTGAACGGTATATCAACCCAAAAATTGAAAGGGAAAATTTAATGCATGGCAACGTGCTACGAGCATTGCGACAAGTTTTAGTCTAATCTGAAATCTGATACCTCGAACAATCGAAAAAATAAGTGAGTCATTTCTTAGATGAATCGAAAATGGACGGGAAACACTATCAATGCGTTAAGAGTACCATTGACTTACGTCATAATGCAATGTGTGGTTGACGCTGATATCTACGATATTTTTCAACCAATCAGAAAAGAGAACACGACATCATATGATATTTAAAATAAATGAAATACAGACATCGATAATAGTATATCTGAATCCTTGGCAGAGAATTTATTTAAGGAATGTAGCTAATTTTCACCCAAATGTTACTTAATGCACTGTACGGTAGAACTTGGGACAGTTTACTCTTTATAAATGACAAAGTGGTTTATATTACGTTTACGACAGGAGATGCTTACTCCTCCTAGGCACCTGATCCCACCTCTGGTGTGTCCAGGGGTCCGTGTTTGTCTGATCCCACCTCTGGTGTGTCCAGGGGTCCGTGTTTACCCAACTATCTATTTTGTATTGCTTATAAGAATCATGAGATTGATCACTGTTCGTTGTCTTCGCCTTTCATAAATGGCAAAGCGGTCTATAAATAAGCGTAAACTGTCCCAAATTATGTTATCATGTAATAGCTTCATTCTATATAATTTAATGCAAAAAGACAAAACTTACAAGTGTTAGTCCAATGCAATTCATGCGTCGCGCATGGAAGTACTTCACAGCTACCGAGGCAATTCAGCATCCAGCTGTGAAGGCAGTCATACTGGTTCTCGGAGCGTGTACCGTGCTTTTAAATTTTGAAAACATAGTTATTGAAGGCGGAGTTGATCACAAATCTTGATATCAGAAAATTAGTGTAGGTTATTCATGTAATGTTTACTTCTCAGCATTTTAAAGATTGACTTTGAAGTTGCTCCGAAAAACTAAATTTGTATCATAATACATGTACATCTTGCGCCGGTGGGCGGGTAGGTACATCAAGATAGTGCATTAAGAACCTTCGATTATTTATATAACATGGCGGACTGGTAGTTAGACAAAAATAGATATCGTCTGACATTTCCAATGTTTTTGCCGTTGATATCTTCACAAATTACAATGATGGTAATTTCCTCATGAATGCGATGTACAATGTAGTTGTGAACAATACGCGTATGGATCTTGATAGATATAGTGCGTTTATTTTAAACGACTAGGAATTTCAACTGAAATGAAATAGAATGTAGAAGATATCTATAAAAATAAACTTTATTTTTGAAAGTACGTGAAGGTTCATAAACTGTGATGTTTCATACCGGCATACTTCACGAAGCGCGTTATTTCTGAAATAAATACACGAGAATGCACGTGCTTTAGAAAACACGTGTTTAGAATTACTTGGTTCTATTTTGTCAATTCGGATTCCATTTCAAGTTAAGGGGAAAAAACGTAAAATGATAATTGTTTTTATCTCATTTTCACATTTAGAATCAAAATAGTTTTAGACGTATTATTGATATAATTAGAATTACGACTATTCATTCAGCATTAGAAGTGAAAGTCACTGGTTTGAATGACCTTAAAACAATACAAACTGTAAGTGACGGTAAATTGAAAAATAAAGAATAAATATTCAACATATTTGTGATTGAAAATATATAACTGAATAGAATCAGAGTGAATCTAAAGACATAAACTCGTCAAATCAGCAGATTATGTCGATTTATGGATCATTGTCATCCTGTCAGTAATTCCTCAGGGCCGTAAATTACATGGAGGCGGAGGAGGCAGCTGCCTCCTCCAACTTTTGAGCCAAAAAAAATTAAAATTTAAAGTTCATTAGAATTTATGTTGTTTCCAATAACTAAGAACATGATACCTCCCTTAAAAAGCATTCCAAATCTTTCTTTTAGAATGAGTTAGTCAAGTAACATCTTAGAAGGCCCTAGAATCAAGGATTTTGCACGAAACGTGTTCAGTGTGCACAAAATGTGCCTAATTTCCTGCCTCCTCCAAATTGAAGGTTAATTTACGGCCCTGTTCCTGCTCGTAACATCGGATGTGCATTGACCTAGGTCATCAGTTCGGGGGAAAAGCGAAAGAGAGGCACTGCACACGTGTTAGATTTGTAAATTTAATTTATTTATTTTATAGAAAATTCACAATCAAAATTTCATTTGAGTGGCACATTTACGTAATTATTACTTTCTTACACTTATAGTACTTCTTGTAATATTTTGAAACAAACGAAACATGTAGTTACCCACGTCAGTTTATGTACATGTATTATCACGTAAAACACTGATACCCTATATTAGAGAGCCCCTGAGTTTTGTACAGCATTGTCAATATTTTGGGAGTATAATATTGATTTCTACATTGAAGGAGAACAATAAAATAAAAAAAAAATAAAAACTAAAAATCGGGCCCATAATGCTTGTTCTTGGGCTACTGTGTGTTAAACTTGACCTTTTTTGCATTTAAAATCTACAAACGTAAACGTTAACATAAACTCGATGTCTGAAGAACATTATGGATTATGCATTAAGCTTTTGGATTTTTGGGCCAAAATGCTGAATTTTCATACAAAATTATACATGTAGATGTTTTTAAGAATCGGTGTTCTGTTTACAAAAGCGTATCAACCAAATTAATGAATTTACAACATTTTGATTAGTCCAAAGTATCTTTTATTTTGAAAATAGAAATACTACTCAACTATAGTCCAGCTGGACATGTCATTACTGGTGATGTTGTTATAGTTGAAAAAGAGGACCTCAAATCACTAATATTCTAAAAGGTCCTAAATACAGAGAATCTCGGTCTTTTAATAGGCGACAGAACTTCATCTCTATTATGAATTTGCAGAAGATTATGCCAGACGATGGGCTAAACATGAAAAAGAACATGATGCATTGTCAGAATGGGTTAAACGCATAAGAGGAATATCAAGATCCCGCATTAGACATATTAAAACAAAAGTACGTACTATCTATCCTTCTGTGTTTAGTAAACCAGAAGTGATAAAAGAATTAGATAGGTTGCATGAGGAATATGTTTTGGTTCCAGCTGACAAAGCTAGTAACAACATTGTCTTTGTAAGGCTGATTATTACAACTGTATTTTAAACGAACTTGGCATTAATTCCACTTTTGGTAATCGTACTTATACTCCAACTGTCCTTTCAAAAAATGAAATTCTTCAAAACCATGCTTCAGTTTTAGACACATTTAATATCCCAATCAATGTGTCGAATAGATATGAGTTACCGTACCTATACTGGATTCCTAAACTACATAAAAACCCTTACAGACAAAGATAAATTGCTGGATCCAGTAACTCCTCTACCAAGCCCCTATCTTTGCTCCTCACGAAAATATTAACAGCTGTGAAGGAGAAACTTCAAACTTACTATGCGACTACATATGCCAGAAGTGGTATTAATTAGATGTGGATTCTAAAACATTCTAAAGAACTTTTAGTAAACTTGAAATCGCAAAACTTTTCCCAAATCAATAGCATAAAAACATATGACTTTTCAACACTATATACGGCCATTCTTCACGATAAATTAAAGACTACACTTTTTGCCAGCATAGACAGTTGCTTCTTCAACAAAAACGGGAAAAGGAAATATTCATATCTAGTGATCAGTCATCCAAATACTTACTTTGTTAAACACCACTCTGATTCCACGCACAAGTACTCTGAAGTTGAAATAAAAAAATATGCTAGAGTTCCTCATTGACAATATATTCGTGGTCTTTGGTGATTAGGCCTTCCAACAGTCCGTTGGAATTTCCATGGGCACGAACTGTGGTCCTTTGTTAGCTGACCTGTTTCCATATTATATGAAGCAGAATTTATTCAAAAACTTCTACGTGAGAAGAAAAATTCTCTTGCTGTGGCATTCAATTCGACATTTAGATATATCCAAAACGTTTTGTCTATATTACAATTATAATAACTTTTATTCATATATCGATTCGATATATCCCTGTGAGCTTGAAATAAAAGACACCACAGTTCACTTCTGCTTCATACTTGGATATCTTATTGAAAGTAGGCGTTAACGGCAAACTGACAACTCAACTGTATGAAAAACGGGATGATTTCAGCTTTTCCATCGTAAATTTCCCATATTTATGTAGCAATATTCCATTATCACCTGCATATGGTGTTTATATCTCTCAACTGATTCGATACGCAAGAGCTTGTTCTGTGTATAGCCAGTTTTTAAATCGAGGCAAGCTACTGACAAACAAGTTGATGGTACAGGGGTTTCAACAGTCTCGATTGAAGTCAGCATTTCGAAATTCTATGATCGTTATAACGATCTAGTTCGTCAATACAACCTATCATTGGGTCAAATGCTGTCTGACGTGTTTCATACCTATTGTTAGGCCGTTCTTGGTACACAGATTTTGACTACGGATAACTCCGTTTACCTGATTAGGATATAGGGCTCACGACGGGTGTGATCGGTCGACAGGTAATGCTTACTCCTCTTAGGCACCTGATCCCACCTCTGGTGTGTACAGGGGTCCGTGTTTGCCCAACTTTCTATTTTGTATTGCTCATAGGAGTTATGAGATTGATCACAGTTGGTAATCTTCACCTTTCATGCTTATCGGTATAATTATTGACAATGTGTTGCATGAAACAAAAACTGAAAAGTTCTGTAAATCTAACCCTTTTCATTAAAGAACCATTCTCTCAAAATGTAGTCCTTTCGAAACCCTTTCAAATGTTCAGTCAAGAAGTCGACTTCTGAACATGAATAATGCTGACTCAGATATCGATATTGTTAGCCATTTACAATGAGATTGTGAACACATTTCCAGCTTTGTGACGTCACATTCCACCATTGTAATTGGTGTTGGAGAGATGAGTTCTTTGTTTCGGACGATCGTAACATAATTATTTTCACATCAAATAAAGAATGTTCATATTTGTAGGACGAAAATGGTAATTGTCGACCGTAATCCTTTGAAAAATAATTTGTGGGTAACAGCCCCGGAGAACGTGTGAGAACTGTAAGAATTTCGAATAAAGGTAACTATTTTGATCTTAAGCCAGTTCCACAAACTTATCATTAATATTATTATTATTTTTTAAAATATTGTCTTCAATTATAAAGAATAATTTTGTATCTATGTTTGTTATCCAACGCCGACATGAATTGATACTTGTTAGATTGTTAGCAAATAGAAAATTGGGGTAATTAACGCCGACACAACTCCACGTGAATAATGGCGATTCGCGTTATCTACACTGATAAGCGTGTCAAATCATCGCAGCTTATAAAAAGAATTATCAATGAAAAATTATTACTGTTGATACATGGACAGGTATATATATATATATTTAAATTTTAATTCAGCTGATTTAGTTTCTTACAGGAAAGTTGCAATCTAATTAAAATTATATGGCGATCGTAAGTGAGTGGATCAAAAGATCTAATTTTAATTAAATTCATGAAAATTGTATAATTCCTTATACAAAAAAAATCAATTTGTGATATTGTCGAGTAGCCTTTTCCCCTAGCCATGCCCCCCCCCCCCTACTATTTAGAAGTCCCCCTGAAAACTGGTTATATAGTACAGTTGTAGGTCTTCACGCATGGGAAGCTGGTTATAGTGGGATTTTCCTACTTTATAACAGATCCCCCTTTCCCGGTTAATTCATTATACACATGGAAAGATCCGTTCTGAATACGGTTCCTATTGCATGGAACATTTTTGTTATATGTGCCTTTAATTCAACAGAGGGTCTTATCTTATAGTGAGTTCATTGTTTCTTCACTACCCCCCCCCCCCCTCCCCATTCTTTTTCTTATGTAGCTTATTTTTTGAAACCTATGGAATCCAAATTTTTGTCAATGATTGGAGAATGTTTATGACGTCATTTTAAGGCACTTATTTTCGCCAATTTTAGGACCGTTTTGTGCAAAATAGTTCTAAAAAACATATTCAAAATCCAAATATAATTTTTTTCAGGGCAGGTATATGATAAGTTGGCGCCGAGTTGGATATAGTTTTGAACGTCATCTTCTCGTCCTGAAGAGTAAAACATCGGAGGTCGTTTGGAGGCGAAAATAGTGAGAACGAAAAATTCCGGGAAATTTTTATATATTTCGATATTTTTTCCCATTGAATATTTTGCGGGGAAAAAAAATAAAACAAAAGTTGTCAAGTTAACAAAGGCCAATCATTCCAGAAGGTGTCAAGACGATTCTACGTTGTTTCCATGTAAATGTGTACTTCCCGTAAAAAAGACAGAACGTGTTGAAGATTACTGGAGTAGCCCATCGAATAGAAATAAAACACGTTTCATCGCATTTATCGCTTGATTATTCACACATCCAAAAGATATTCATCATATAAACAGATGCACATAAGCTTAATCTATAAGTAATACGATGAAACAAATCAAAGCATTGTGTACATAAAATTCCATACATGTATATGATCGATAGTACATAATTTTTCCATGCACAAGTGTATGTAAGTTTATGATGTAATTTAACGACATAAATTAAGAAAAACACACATCGATTTCAATCTAAATTGGTTTTCCATAAACTTTTTTTTTTTTTAAATTCAAATAAAAATTGTGAGGGAGAAACACTACTATGAGTGTAATTCTTCTACTATATAGCAAGAGGGGGGGGGGGCTACTATAGAGCAAGTTTTTCATTGGGGTGGTCTATAGAGCAAGTTTTTCATTGGGGTGGTGCTATACGACACTAGGTCTTCAGCAGCAATGGGAATTTATTTCTCTCGGTTTCTCTGTGTACTAATATGTAGTGTCATTTCTCTGTGTGCTTACAGCTTCATCTGTTTTGTCTCATAGTGGAAGACCGTTGACATATAATATATTGCTTTCGTAATATTGCCACCACTTATCAAATCAATCTGAGCAAGTCAATGTTTCCGATCAGATATTTGAATGAAGTAGTTAACCTTTTGCCATTGAAGCAACAAGGCACGCTGCGGAGTAATAATGACCAGCCGTGAATCTATATCAAGCAGCCTTCATAAATAACACACGCTTCTCAAGCCCAACAGAGAAATGCTGTATAATAGAGAGGGGAGTGATTGGCAGATATAAAAGAAGCAAATGTGCTCTAAAATTGAAAGGACACATGCCTTCTAATAAGAGATGAAATGATTCATATCTGGTGTTTGAGAGTGTGAGGATCACAGAGCAGATTGTAGCTTTGAGCATTTCCTTTTTATGTTTACGGGAGAGAGACGTGCGGAAACAGAATATATCTTGTGAACAATTTATCTTTTCAAATGCAGAACTCTTAAAACTCTCAAGAGCCAATGAGTCAGAGCTGGGTACCATTCAGTTAACATTCTTTAGTACAATGAAACAAGAAATTAATCTGACCCATATATATATAGATATATAGTTTCTAGTAGATAGATAGATAGGCAGACAGACAAACAGATATATAGATAGATAAATTGATACATGTAAATAGAAAGATTGATTGATTGCATGTATATTGTTTAACATCCCTCTAGAGAATTTTTCACTCATATGCAGACGTCACCACTGTAAACTTTAGGCCTATGCTCGCCGCTTATGGCCTTTGAGCAGGGAGGGGTCTTTATCGTGCCATACCTGCTGTGACACGGGACTTTTTGCGGTCGCATCCGAAGGACCGCCCCATTTAATCGCCTTTTGTGACAAGCTAGGGGCACTGAGAACTATACAAAATATCATGTAGATAGATACTAGCAGATAGCTAGATAGAAATTTCAATGACAAATAATATTGGTAGCGTCATTGGTCATTTTTTTTATCTTTATATAATCATTCTCACTGACCCCGCCTCTATTAGATAGACCAGACACTGTGTTGGTGATCAGAGAGTCCATGGTTTCTATTAGATTTGAAGTATTGTAGGTTGGCGATCAGAGAGTCCATGGTTTCTATTAGATTTGAAGTATTGTAGGTTGGCGATCAGAGAGTCCATGGTTTCTATTAGATTTGAAGTATTGTACGTTGGTGATCAGAGAGTCCATGGTTTCTATTAGATTTGAAGTATTGTACGTTGGTGATCAGTGAGTCCGTGGTTTCTATTAGATTTGAAGTATTGTAGGTTGGTGATCAGAGAGTCCATGGTTTCTATTAGATTTGAAGTATTGTATGTTGGTGATCAGAGAGTCCATGGTTTCTATTAGATTTGAAGTATTGTACGTTGGTGATCAGTGAGTCCGTGGTTTCGTGACCTGTCTGGTCGGTTAATATTTATAGCTTACTCTAATGTTATTGTCCCAAGGAAACATTTTTTTTAACTAATGTGAAGGAAAAACGATATCCACAATTGACGTTGTGCCACTTTTGTACCAGCTCAGTCGCCAGACCATACTTTCTTTTAGTGTGTAATTTGGCAAGAGCCCTACAATGAATGTCGGTTTGATACGAGCGGGAGATCCTTACAAGGAGATAACCCCAGGCCATGTGTTACCTTAAACCAACAATTAAACAACGAATACATCATTATATTGCGTGAATGTATACTAGTATACACATTTCTTAGGGGTCTAACCAATGGATATATCAATATATCGCGTGAATGTGTAATATACAAATTACCTAGGAGTGTAACTAACGCCACAAAGCCATCCAAACAATGCAGAAAATCTCGTCTTTTTGTTCTTATATTGGTCTAAATACTCGCAATAGAAAATGAATTACCATACAATTCGAATCCGAGAACACCTGGACATGTATTTCTCAAACCTCAGTGGTTTTTACCGTGTACCTAAAACGTGTTCTTGATTCCGTCCACCCTGGCCTCTCATTGTAAGATCGTGTCTACAGATTTCGGAAAATTTGAATATTCCTCTTTGATAGTGTAATATAAGGTGCAATCACTTCCAGTCTCTGTTAAAAGCTTGTGTTAATGTTACATTATTCTAAAAAAAATTCGACGTCCGCTGACGACGGTGAACATTAATTTCCTTCAAAGAAGATTGATTGTATCTTGCTTAACGTCTCGCTCGAGAATTTTTCACTCATATGGAGACGTTACCAAGACGGTGAGGGGCTTCAAAGTTAGGCCTATGGTCGGCGATTATGGCCATTGAGCAGTGAGGGTTCTTTAGCGAGCCACACCTACTGTGACACGGGTCATCCGTTTTAAAGGTCATCTCACGCCTGATGCCGAGCGTTTGGCAATGGAACTGTCACTACCTGTTTTAACGACTTACATGATGTAGGTCTGTCGCGGCCGGGATTCGTACCCCGGCCTTCCGCATGCGGGGCGAACGCTCTTACCTCTCGGCCACCGCGGCGTACAACTAATATGTTACAACTGATATATAATCTGTCTTTAGATTTTTTTTTCATCACAGAAAGACCAACAAAAAAAAAGGGGGGGGGGAGAAAAGAAATAAAACCATTTCAGCTTTTATACATCAATGTATTTCAAATTCATATTCCATACGATGTATACCTACATGCACCCTGAGGAATATAAATTCTCCTCGTCTTTAAAGGGCTTCAACAAAACACAAAAACGTAATGGTGATCGTTCTAACCGCGAATTAATCACCACTAATTATCATCTGAAGCCTTGTTTTCCGTTCCGGTGCTGTAAGCGTATAGAGATTTTTCAGATTTCTAGATTTAGTAGGGCTCACATGGAAACCATGCTATTATTTCCAGATACCTAGGGAGGATGACAAAATCTCATCCACGTGTAAAATTCAACTCGGGGGAGTTTTCAAAACTTATCTTGCTTAATGTTTCATTTATATTCATTGTCGAATTAGTGTTGTGTATTTGTTTTTGTTTTTTGTTTATCTTTTGGCCCTGTCAAATCTTTCTACGGTATAAAACAAAATAGAATCTTTAATTGAATTAATTGAATTCTCCAACTGGATTATACTACATCGATATACATTTTGCTAAAAGCATTGTCTACTTAAAACCATGCATATGTCTTAATCGTGGAACGATTGATATAAGAACTTTTGCAACCGTACCAAAAAAATGTATGCACTTGTGTGAAATCAGTAAAGGTCTGGGTACAAGTACATATGTACATGTGTATGGGGGGGGGGGATGGGGGGGGGGGTGGGGGGGCATGACACATCGTTGACGAGCGCTTGTAAATATTGATATGTTTGTCTACAATCTCTGAAACGTTTTACATTCTCAATCGAACGGAGAAAGAACGATGAGTGAACGGTGAAAAACACAGAGCAAACGGTGAGCGAACGAATATGAACGCTGGACGCAACTTGAACGTTTATTTTAAAAACGGTGAACGAACGTACATGTAGTGCGTGAACGGAGCACAAACGTGAGCACAAAGTAAAAACACTGAACGCTCTGTGAAAACGCCTAATTTATTCGGAACGTTTACTCCATAAGCAGATTAAAAAGGTAATTCAGTCAATGGGTAATATTCTAGTTCCGACATCACCGGACTAGATCAAAAGTTATATCGTTTTTGTTGTGAACACTTCCTGAAGATAAAAGATAAATAAAGACCCATGCAATGTTTCGGAAAAGATTTACATTTCTTACTAGATAATAGTTTCCTGCATGAAGAAGATGTAGTTAACATACGATTAATCAAACAGCAATCAATGATAAGAGAAATAATTAATGGGTGATTCAAGAACTTATCTAGCATGTTTATCGACGATTATTCACATCAGATACCGAGGTGTGGTGCGATGCCATTTCCTGTTAACTTATGTATATACATAAATACAAATGAACTGTATCAGTTAATGATATTTCAAAACTTATTTCTAAACAAATGACCATTTTATGTACATGTAATTTCTTTTTAAACCAATAATACAGATTAATTACGAGAATTGTTTTGTTTTTATCATATTATTTCAGAAAGATTTTATTTCAATGACTTGTTCCAGAACAGGTGCGTTATATTCAATGGTGTTCTATTCAGCATTCAGAATAAGAATGAAGTTTAAATTCACATCATTTACAAGTTATATCTTCTTCATACAGATAAGATACCACAGTATACAAAACATATTAAGTAACCCTCTCAATAGCTATAATAGAGAGCAGGATTTAGATCCGCCTGTTGGTTTGTTTCCCTATCTCGTGTATTCAACTTCCTTGTTCATATCATGTTGCTGAGATTCGTTTCAACTGATGATGTAAATTCTGCGACCAAACTTAAAACTTCTTCGACTGGTGACAAAAAGAGACTAAAACGGAATCAGAGAACTGCAGATTCCATAGTTCCCCATATACAATTTAAACAAAGTACACTATCGAATGTATATTGTTCATAAAGTGATGGCAAATTCATCACCATGGATACATACAGGACGCATGCGCAAATAAAAACAAATTCCACATGTCCAGTATACAGATCTGGATGTATGGAAAAGTGGACAAAAACTTGCTTGGTATCATATTCTAATATTTAGAATTATTTACGTTTTTCATGATAAATCAATATTGGGACGTCATCATGACATCATAGTTTGACGAATAATTCATTTAACCTTCATACGTTGTTTGATTTTGTTTATATGAGTATGTACGCTAAAACAACTATAGCCTCGCAGCGCTGTATACAGTATTACCGTTATTTACAGTTTTACCATTATTTACAGTAGTATCAATATTTACAGTATTATCATTATTTACAGTATTACAATTACTTACGGACATGGTTTTAAAATTTAAGATCTCTGCGATAGGGGATATTGGTAATTTAATTCACTAGCACAAAAAATACCCCAATAATAATGATAAAAGTGGTGTCAATACGAAAACACAAAGGAAGAATAATTGTCAGAGGTAAATGATACAAGACTTCAAATTCGACGAAAGCAATAAACAGACTACGATATCATTTACTCGCAATGGGGAAATGAATTATAAATACTTATCAAATCAGTCTGATATTATCGAATCCTTTTTTTATACTATACACTACAAAATTATGTCATATATATATACATGTACAATATACTTTGAAGTTTTTATCACTAATTCCATCATTAAAGGTCGATGTTAGCACATAGTAAGCCGTATTCATCTCTAACCGAAATTAATTTTTCAGGGTGACATTTCATTTTTAAAATCGACCACCTGGGTGTATGCTTTCCTCACGGTAGATAGATATATGATCAGAATTAGGTCGTTAATGATCTAAGTTGACATAGATCTAGACTTAAATACTAGTATTCTCTGTGGGAATAATTTTCAACACAAGTACACAGGCATTTAATATCCCTGTTCCACCCTTGCGTATAATTTCTTTGTCGTCGTCAGAGAGATTGGTCATTTCATTCCCGAGTTCCAAACGACAGTGAATAATGAGAGAATGCTGAATGTATGGTGAGCGATCGCTGAACGTATGGTGAGCGATCGCTGAGAGTACGGTGAGCGATCGCTGAACGCGTTGTGAATGGTAAAATTTTAAGCGAGCGGTTAGTGAAGGGTGAGCGCACCGAGAACGCATGTTGAACGAACGGCGAATGAACTGAAAAATGTAGAGCGTTTCAAGGACTGTAATCTTACGCAGAGTCAATCGATAATTACCATATACATCAATACATAATGCTGAGATTGCTGATGCAAAAACAAAAAAGTCGACAAAATACGTAAATCCTGCAATAAGAGGTCTTCATTATTGATTTAGATGCATCAAGAAATGCGCATGTGCTTGACCAATAAATAATGCATTCATATTACACACAAATCTCGTGCTAAATCAATCAATACGACCAACCGAGCACTACGTCACGCGTCACCATTTTGATGAATGGGGGATATGCAATTCGCAAATATTATTTCAGAAGTTAGAAAAATCAAACAGTAATCAGCATTGATTTTGTTAATCTATTGCCTTCCTTTGAATATGCATTCCGATTTAACATACATGTAAATGTTTCAATGATATCAGCATTTCTTATTACATACATGTACATCTTGATACTGAACAAGACATCTCGAGACAAGTGGAATTTTTTTCAATATGTGAAAATCGTATTATGTAATGTCAAATGCATTATGATTAATAAGACTCTGTCAACCTGAAAACCACGCGTTGATAAGATGAAAGGCATTTTTGCCGACACTTTGTGTATTTGACACACCATGGAAAGAATATTCCAGAAACAAATAGTCATTCACTCGCATGCAATACTCACTGCCGTGTTTGTATCATTCTTATCATTTGTTATCAATATTGTATAATGATTTTTCTCTCCAGAAGCATGTTCCTCTAGAAATGTTTATTATTTTTTCGGAATTGGTTTTGAATTGATGTTAATCCATGATACCCAAATATTGCATCGCGGAAATAAAAAGTCCTCAATAACTTTCAATAACAGATCGCATTTCCGATTTGATGTAAAGAAACTAGAAATGTTTATACACGCAAATACACGAAAGAAGATAAATCATTGCCATATCTAACATGGATCAAACATAGCCTTGAGAACGAAGATAAAACATCATTAATTTGCACTTTCTTTTGAGAGATGTACCATATAATAGCTGTGATAATTAACTTTTCCATGTTTGATTGCTTCATTTGCTTTGCAGGATTCACTATAAGAACATAACCCATCGAATTCAAGATTCTTTCAATATGATATTTACTACCTGTAATTTAAAAAAAATCTATTCTGGTAAAGCATGGAACGGCACAAATAATAATATGAGTGATTATCATTCACATTTAACAAGATGTAACAGCTGCGGAAGAACCGGGGAAGCAGGCTTGATCGTCGTTTGTTAGATTTACAACAACACATCTGAGTGGTTGAATCGGAATCACGATGACGTCATTTAACCAATAAAATGTTTCCTTTGTGTAAGCGGTTTATGCAAAATTTTCTGCAATGATTGCTAACATCGTCACCCAATAAAACAGCAAAGAAAGACATTGTTTTGTTTATACATGTATTTATGTTTTTATGTATTTTTGAAAAATATAAACTAGAATTAAGTTCTAAAATATCATATAGTTGACCCATTTGTTACGTTAAACGGAACAGCCAATGTACTCTTTGACCTTTATGAAAAATTTCGCTTTTTGACACCATAATCAATTATTTCTTTAATGAAATACTTGTATCTTGAGATTAGTCATCCCAAAATTACTTTAAATTTGTCAAAAACTATTTTGATTCTATGCACAAATACTTTGAAGTTGGTATTTTTAAAAAAGAAATGTTGGAGTTCCTTGTTGACAATATTATATGTAGGTAGGCTTTGCAGGTCAGGTTTTCCTACAGTTTGTTGGGAGTCCCATGGGCAAATATTGTGCTCCCTCATCAGTTTGCCTTTTTATATTCTTATTGAGACAAACACATCTACTAGTATATGAGACGAAAACTTGTGGCCTTCAAGTCGACATTTAAATACACTGTAGGAGTACATCCACAGTATTCTTTTTCGTTCATATTTTAGATTGATATATATCCCTGCGGACTCGGAATAAAACATACATGTACCAGTCTTCCATATCTGTTTCATATTTGGATGCTTTACTGGAGAAAAGTTAATGGTAAACTACGTCAACTTTGTGAGAAATGGGATTACTTCACTTCTTCATCGCCAACTTCCCATATTTGTCAAGCAATATCCATTATTCTCAGCATATGGTGTTTATGTCTCCCAACTGACTCAATACTCGAAAGCATGTTCTGCCTATGATAAATTTCTAAAGTGAGGCAGGCTACTGCCATATAAGTTGATGTTACAGGGTATTCACCTGTCTCGTTTGGCAAATTCTGAGGTTGTTGTATTGATATTGTTTGCTAATACAGCATGTTGTGTTATATTGTGTGCTGTGTTTAATACAGTTGTTTGGCCGTCCTTTTCATGCTGATTTTGACGACGGATTATACTTTATTTACGTGAGCAAGACAAAGGGTTCACAGCAGGTGTGCCCGGTCAACAGGGGATTACTCGTCCTTGGCACCTGATCTCACCTCTGGTGTTTCTAGGGACCCGTGTTTGATCTGTTCTCGATATTGTAACGGATTTATGAAATTGATCACTGTTCGTTTTCTTTACACTTTTTACTTGAGTTACTACATAACGATAACGCTTGTTTCAGCTGCGTGCTCATCCTAAATAATACCGGTATTGCTCGGTTCTATAGCACGACGTAAGCTGTCTGGACAGTTTTACGTTTCCGTTTTCTCTTATGGCACGGAAACAAGAAAACTCTTCAGATTTATTATGGAATAAAAAACAAAAGTATATAACATGATTTAATGGGGAAAATACTGCAACAGGGGATTGTTAATATCTTAAACAGCTTGACCTTTTATATTGCTTTTTCATTGGTTAATTTTGAAATTCTACAAGAATCAATGTTTTTCGTCTCTAAATAATTTAAGTGCTTATAAATGCAAATGAATTACACCAAAGGATTAATCGTTACGTACATCTTAAATCTGATATCTCAGTGCCCAATATAGCTAACAAAACAGACAGATAACTTTAATGAAATTTAAGCGGTATGTAGAATCCCTTCTGGACTATGCTTTTTTCAAAGTGCAGCAAGGTGTGTAACCATTATAATTAAGGATAATCAACAATTTCTGAAATACTTCATGTTTTGTGGTTAGTCTCCCAATACAATTACTTTCTTAAACATCACTCTGATTCTACGCACACGTTCTCTGAAGTTGATATCAATTCGACATTTAGATACATGTATATCGACGAAGTTTTGTCTATTAACAATGATAACTTTCATTCATATGTCAATTCAATATATCCCTGTGAGCTCCAAATAAAAGACACCACAGAGTCGTTCACTTCTGCTTCATACTTAGATATTTTATTGAAAGTAGATATTAACGGCAAACTGACAACTCAACTATATGACAAACGGGATGATTTCAACTTCTCCATCGTCAACTCCCCATATTTATTTAGTGATATTCCATTATCACCTGCATATCGTGTTTTTGTTCTGAGTATGGTCAGTTTTTAAATCGAGGTAAGCTACCGAAAAACAAGTTGATGGTAATGCACAGTCTCGATTGAAGTCAGCATTTCGCAAATTTTACGGTCGTAACGATCTAGTTCGTCAATACAACCTACCATTGGGTCAAATGCTGTCTGACATGTTTCTTACCGATTGTTAGGCTGTTCTTGGCACACTGATTTTGACTACGGATAACTCCGTTTACCTGATCAAGATATAGGGCTCACGGCGGGTGTGACCGGTCGACAGGGGATGATTACTCCTCCTAGGCACATTATCCCACCTCTGGTGTGTCCAGGGGTCCGTGTTTGCCCAACTATCTTATTTTGTATTGCTGATATGAGTTATGAGATTGATCACTGTTCGTAATCTTCACCTTTCATCAAGAAGATGTTGGAGTTCCGTATTGAAAATATCTACGTAATCGTTGCTAACCAAGTCTTCAAAAGGTCTGTTGGAGTTCCAATGGGCACGAATTGTGTTCCTTTATTAGCTGACCCTTTTAGTATTTTTGAGGGGGGGGTGAATTTATTGAAACGTTTTTACATGAGAAGAATGAATATCTTGTTGTGTATGACCTTCAACTCCGCATCCAGATACATCGATGACATTTTATCTATCAACAATTACTTTCATTCATACATGTATGTCACTTCGTGGCCAAGCGTCATTTGGATACAACCATTCCTACGCAGGATACAATCGTGCTTTTAACGCGGAGTGCAACCAACCCCAACGGCAATTTATTATGAAGAGTGTGGATGTCCGTGAGGCGGGGTTAGAAAGTGGCCCATATTTTTCTTTATACATACAATTCTTAAGAATTATAGAGCCTATCAGCTGACGCAATGAATTCTGGTTTGAATGATATCTAGCATTCGGTTAGATCCCCTCCCACTTGCTAAAACACGTCAACACAGTTAGAAAATTTCGTGTAAATTGGTCTCAGTCGTTCGTTTTCTTCATTTTCTTAGAAAACAAAAAACATCTAAAATTTCATTGCGTCAGTGAAGAGAAAGCATCATTACAAATGTATACCATAAACGTCAGGAAGAAAGATTTGCAATTAAGACGATTATTAATGATAATTAAAATATAACACTGGGTGCAACTATTCTATTAAAGTATAATATAGGATACACCCATTTGCAACGATGGATGATTTTAACGATGTCTTTTGTGATGGTACCTGGCGTTTTCGTTATGTTTTTAAAATTTGAATACCGAACTCTACTTTTTATAGACATTACGACGTAAATCATAATTTTTCCAAAGGGGAAAACATTTTTTAAAAGGGTGTTCCATATATCACCATTTTCAATAGCATGTAAACAACAGGGGCCAAACTCGTTGTATTATTACAACAAAAATGAATTATTCCTTCTATCAGTGGGGTGTCGCGGAGATCCAGGTTAGACTAGGTCCTCAGTACCCCCTTACTTGTCATAAGAGGCGACTAAACCGGGCGGTACTTCTGGTGAGACCGCAAAAACCGAGATCCCGTGTCACAACAGGTGTGGGACGATATAGATCCCTCCCTGCCCAAAGGCAGGGAGGGGTAGTATTTTGTTTGTATCGTATATATATGTGTATGAATTTGTTTTGTTTCGTTCTTTTATATGAATATATTTTTTTTTCATTCATAAACCCATACTAAAAAGTGTTCTGCATTTTTTTTTATATGGGCGGATGTCATGTACAGGGTTCATGAATGATAAATCATTGTTATTTTATAGTTGTGAATTTCTTTACTTTTCGAAATAAGTATTTACAAATCTATAATTGAAAATTAATTGTTTTACTTCTTGTTTCATCTAGAGGGAGCGCAATTTGACACGTGTTCGCAACTATTAACTTTCCTGTTTCACTATATTTAGTGGTAATTGGTTTTTACAATCTATCAAATTTAAGATATGATCTTAGGATTGTACCTTCTTTGATTTGGATATGCTTATCTATTACTCATTTTACTTTTGTAAATTAATGTCATAGAGCTTTCCCCTTAATTTGCAACTTTCTTTAGTTTATTTCATTGGTCAATTTAAAATGCAAGTAGGCGGATCGGTCAAAGTTGAGACATGTGCGAGTTTACAGGAGAATTTCTACCTAAATTCTTTGTGAAATTAAGTTTGACTTTTTCTACCTTTCTAGTTTAATCTTTGTTAAATTTATTCAGATATACCAAAACCTGACATTGTGAAATTTATGTTTGTAAAAATTGTTGATATTCGGACTTGCATTAATTTTTGAACTTTTAAATAATGGTTGTGTTTCTACATACATAGAGTTACACACGTGCATATAATTGTTCCAAAGGGGAGAAAAAATTCAAGAGGGCCATGCATTCTGTTACAAGATATTACGACGTGAATTATAATTGTTCCAAAGGGGAGAAACTTTTCAAGAGGGTTTTATGACTGCATTCCAAATGTCACCATTTTTAATAGCATGTAAACCAATGGGACCAAGCTCGTTGTATTTTTACTACACAAATGAATTATTTCTTCTATCAGTGGGGTCTCGCGGGGATCCGGGTTAGACTAGGTCCTCAGTACCCCATTACTTGTCATAAGAGGCGACTAAATGGGGCGGTACTTCTGATGAGACCGCTAACACCGAGGTCACGTGTCACAGGAGGTGTAGACGATAAAGACCCCTCCCTGCTCCATGGCCGTAAGCAGTGTGTATAGGCCTACAATGTAAATTATGCAACCCTTCACCGGCAATGGTGACGTCTCCATATGAGTGAAACATTCTCGAGTGGGACGTTAAACAATATATCAATATACCAGTTAGTAGGTTAATTAATTGATTGTTTATTTTGATTAAGTGCTCTATCGCCAATCATAAGTGAGAAAC
Source organism: Ostrea edulis (assembly GCF_947568905.1). Lineage (NCBI taxonomy): Eukaryota > Metazoa > Mollusca > Bivalvia > Ostreida > Ostreidae > Ostrea > Ostrea edulis. The sequence goes on from NC_079170.1 coordinate 29,170,368, forward strand.
GCTGGTCTTTTGGTCATGAACTTAAAAACGGAGGTCCCGTACCGCGTTGGCACGCTACATTGCCCTCACTCTACAGCTCTGTGCGCTCAGAGCCTTAGCAGCGAGGGTTCTTTAACGTGACATCCGAAAGACCCGTGATTCTCACTTCTAAATGTCAAGTGCTTGGCGAAGGAGCAACTGCTACGTATTTGAACGTCCTATATGTAGGTTGACGCGGCCATGGCACAACCAGGACTCGAACTCTCGACTTCCTGGTTATGAAACGAACGTTAGATACCACTGAGCTACCGCGACCGGTATCAGTAGGAAATCCCAGAGAGCATAGTATATGTATGTAAAACGTAAGTTCAATATTCACTAAAGTTAATGTCATTTGGCGAATTAGCATTTATCTGTCTCAAACTGAAAAAAGATTAGGCCATTTGGTCATCATAAAATGAGAGTTGGAAACAATTATTATCACTAATACATGTACATCTATAAAGTATACTAGTATACACGTGCATATAAGGAATGATATGAGAACAAAACAGACAGTACCTAATAGATGACACAATTCTGAATGCAGCTGTATACCTACATATGAAAAACGTCCACAACAATAAACTTGAAGTTTCCAAACTGAAACCTTGCGTAAACCATTTGTTTTCTTAAGTTTCCGCATAGTTTCCGCACAGTTTCCGCATCATGGGAACCATAGTTTCCATGCAATGAATAAGCGCTCGGAACCGACTTTTTGTGGTAATCTCAGAATAGATGATATTGGTATCCGGATTACCAGGTTATAAAACATGAAATCACACAAGACACTACGGATTTGCCAAATGACACCAACTTTAATAATAATAAAATAACATAGTAAAATTGTGTAAACAATTTATGCACTTTATAAGGAGAGATTTTGATTGTTTCTTTGACTCGAGCACAGGAAACCATTGGAAACGGTTTTCTTCATAGTCATCAATCTTTACTTATTCGGGTGTAGAATACAATATATGCCAAATACGTAGTTTGTCAGGGGAAATTGCTTGAGAGTAAGCAACATATGATCTGTCTTTTGGCTTCTTTCTGCACTTGCAATCATTTAACAATTGTGATGTCAGACACGGTACTGACATCTTTGTAGCAGTTTTGAGCTGAAAAGGTTGGAGATTATTTGTAGTTCCTAAAATATAATTCAACAACGCTAACTTCTCTGACTTTGTCTAGGATTTTTGCATTGGCGGGTTTCTGATTTAACTGACCTCTATAACTTGATACACTATGAATTTGCCAAATGACATTAATCTTAGTGAATATTGAAATTATGTTTTACTTACATATACTACGCTCGCTGGGAATTCCTACTGATAAAAGAATCAATTTTTTTTTGTGGTAATAACACAACAAGCTTGCCCCCTGTGGTTTACATGTTATTGAAAATGTTGACGTGGAATGCAGTCCTAAAACCCTCTTGAAATTTTTTCTCCCCTGTGGAACAGTTATAATTTACATCGTAATATCTTGTAACAGATAATAAAGTTCAATATTTGGATTTTAAAAGCTTAACGAAAACGACAGATGGCATCATAAAAAATATAAAAATCATGCACTGTTGCAAATTTTCAATATATTAGGAACGGTTGTATCCTACGTTATATTTTCATAGCATGGTTATATCCAGCGTTATATTTTAATTATCATTAATAATCGTCTTAATTGCAAAGTCTTATTCCTGACGTTTATGGTATACATTTGTAATGATGCTGTCTTTTCACTGATGTAATGGAATATTATGTGGGTTTTTTGTTTTCTAAGAAAATGAAGAAAACGAACGACTGAGACCAATTTACACGAAATTTTCTATCTGTGTTGAAGTATTTGAGCAAATGATAAGGGATCTGATCGAATGATATATATCATTCAAACCAGAATTCATTGCGTCACCTGATAGGCTCTATAATTCTTAAGAATTATCTGTATGAAAAAAATATGGGCCACTTTCTAACCCTTTGTCACGAACATCTACACCTTAGTAAATTGCCGTTGGGGTTGATTGCACTCTGCGTTAAAAACACCATTGTATCCTGCGTAGGAATGGTTGTATCCAAATAACGTTTGACCACGGTGTGACATATGAATGAAAGTTAATAAATAGTCGTCGATGTATCTAGATGTGGAGTTGAAGGCCACACGCAAGATATTCTTTCTTCTCATATAAAAGCGTTCGAATAAATTCGATATATCCCAATGTCAGTTCGATATAGCCCAATGTCAGTTCGATATAGCCCAATGTCAGTTCGACATAGCCCAATGTCAGTTCGATATTTCCCAGTGTCAGTTCGATATGACCCAATGTCTGTTCGATATAGCCCAATGTCAGTTCGATATAGTCCAATGTCAGTTCGATATATCCCAATGTCAGTTCGATATAGCCCAAATGTCAGTTCGATATAGCCCAATGTCAGTTCGATATAGCCCAATTAGCTCGTAATAAAAGATACCACAGAGTCCAAGGCAAACTAACAACTCAACTTATGGTATGACTTCAGGTTTTTCATCGTCAACTTCCCATATGTATAAAAAAAATGAAAATAGCGAACATTGAGCAATCTCACAACTTCTATAAGGAATAGGGGCCTCCGTGGCAGAGTGGTTAGAGCATCGCGCTCAAAATCACACGGCCTCTCACCTCTGTCGGCGCGGGTTCGAATCCCGCTCGCGCCGGTAAGTGAGAAAGTTTCCCAGTTTACTTTTGGAAGGTCGGTGGTCAGGAATACAAAATTAGGAGTTGGGCAAACGCGAAACCCTGGATATATCAGAGGTGGGATCAGATGACGAGGAGGAGTACACATCCCCTGTCGATCGATCACCCGATATCTTGATCAGGTAAACGGAGTAATCAGTATGTAAAGAACGACATAAAAATCAGTATGAAACACGTCAGACAACAGTATGAAACACGTCAGACAACATTTGACCAAATGGTAGATTGTATTGGTAAATAGTAGACTGCCTTGATTTCAAAACCGATCATACGCAGAACAAGTTAGTGCTGCCAAGGCGTAATGTATTCCGGAAAGCATTTAACACGTGTTAACATGCTTGAATGAACATTTTACTGAGAGAGAGAGAGAGAGAGAGAGAGAGAGAGATGCATTTCATGTCACTGTAATGTTATGATGGCCAACATACTTCCACAGCATTGTCATGTTATAGTCCTAGTACCGTAGAGTGCTGTGTTTTTTCGCGAGGTGATAATTTTGGCTTTTGTTTTAGCGATTTGGTATTTAGACCTGAATTTGCACCCAAATGTGTCTGCAATCAAATTACGTATTTTCGCAAGAAAGATAACTCTATATATGAGTTGTTTGTACAAATGTATCACTTTATGAATAAACTACAGGTTTTTATATGCCAGTTTATTTTGACGTCAGTAAACCGTTTTACAGATAAGTTATTAACACTACATTGCTTATCAATTTCTATGTTTTGGAACTCCATGTCCGCCAAAATAGATTCTGCTAAAATTATTTATATATCAATGAGTTAGAAAATCGCCAAATTTTACATTCGCGAAAAAAAGCCCTATACGATACTTTTGCATCCCCTTATCATATTGCCGTAAATATCTATAATATGACGTTTTCGGACGATGACAGATGGATATGATACATGTATAATGTATCATAGAAAAAAGATATCTACAGTCTTCTTGATTTTGGGGGTTTTTTTGGGGGGGGGGGGGTGGGGGGGGGTGGTCGATATTGTTTTATTTGATACGATAATTTGATTGACTGATTGATTGTATCTTGCTTAACGTCTCGCTCGAGAATTTTTCACTCATATGGAGACGTCACCAAGACCGGTAAAGGGCTTCAAATTTAGGCCTTTGCTCGGCGCTTTCGGCCATTGAGCAGTGAGGGTTCTTTAGCGTCCCACACCTACTGTGACATGGGTCATCCGTTTTTAAGGTCATCTCCGAGGACCCGTGACATTCACATCTGATGCCGAGCGTATGGCGATGGAACTGTCACTACCTGTTTTAACGACTTAGGTGTGTCGCGGCCGGGATAATTTGGAAAAAAATCAGAATTCATGTAATTGTAAACATGCAAAATATCCAATTTGGGTCTGCATTAGCAAAATGTTCATACAATGTAATTGTATTACCTATTAATTTAATTATCTTGGTGACTAATCCAATTTCACCGAAACAATCGCTCTCGAATATTGGTTTGAGTACGCAAATTGGTATTCTATATAGATTTGAAAAACATAACCCGAGGGTGAAAGCTTCATATGATAAGTCACGTAATCAGAAAATGGCACAGGATGAGTGTCTTTTCGTGTGAATTGGGTCATGAAAGTCAAAGCAATAGACACCAAATATTCTGACAAAAATTTGGCTGAAAGTCAACGTCAAAAGCATTAAATCTTCTGACTGAGAGTCAACAACAGACGTACGAGATACCCTGGCTGAACGTTTGATGTGGATATAGCCGAAGAACGTGTTGCATCTCCTTACTGTCTTCAGAGACTATCAGCAACAAAAGCGCGAAGTCTCCTGGCTGAGTTGTTTTTAATGACACCAGCAGCAAAACTGCCAAAGTTCATGCTAAACGTTTTCGGTGAGTGCCAGCGACAAAAGCGTCAAATTTCTTACACAAGGCACGGAGTGAGTGTCGGCTACATAAGCACCAAATCTGAAATGCAAAATGCCTGAGACTATTGTCATTGAACAAAGTGCCACATCTCGTTTGCCATTGGCCTGATAAATTAAATTTTGATAGGTTAATTTTTGCTTGGATGTACTTTGTTGGAATTCTGCTTTACAAGCCAATAACTATACATTGTATAAGTCTATAAAGATGATCCCGAGTTTAATGAACATGGCGATGATTTTTTTAAAATTTATACGTTACATCTTCATTTGATCGTTGATGTTTACATATTGTTGTGCAATTCCTACTGTTATTGAAGAAATTCAAATCAAGTTTGTTTATATGAAAATAATGAAAGCAAAGAAAAGTTTGTGTAATCGGCAAAATCCAGATATGAAATGTTAATGTTGTCGTGAGAAACATAGTAATTTTATTACTGTTTTTGATTCGCACTACCTGGTACCCTAAACTTGATATCAGAGAAACGTCCCTATTCATGAAAATACTATAATATATGTTTTATTTTGTCAGAACTCGGTAGCTTCAGGGGACTTGGTTCCCAACGGGACTTCATCCCCACGGAAACAACAACAAAAAATTATTTAAATTTGACACGGATTTAAAAAGAACACGTTTATTTTTTTAGCCTTGCCTATAAAAATCTGATCAATTAAAATAGCAAACACAAATTTTAGACATCTGAAAATTCTTATATTACTGGCATGTAAAATATTGGTCACCCAAGTAAATTATAAAGTAATCTTCGGTTACAGTGACGGATTCAGAAATATCTGATCGTGTTTGCGGGAAAAGGCTTGGATTTGTGCGCTGTCTTTAATATATAAAAAATTCAGATGTCAAAGCTAGGCATGCGCAATGAAGACAACCACTATGATTGATCATCGAACTTATTTTGGTTCAACTCTAGTTACTGTAGTTGATGATCGAACTAAGCCTATGTATGCTTGGAGAGAGAGAGAGAGAGAGAGAGAGAGAGAGTACCTACCGCAGCCCCATAGCTAAGTTTGTGACAAGGATGGGGAGCGCTCCTATTGGAATCGTGCAGCTTATTTAGTGAGAACGGGAGAGAGGAGAAATACCAAGAAAAATGATAGAGACAGGGTACCTATTGAAATCACGCAGCATAGTCTGTGAGGAAGGGAAAGAGAGCACAAATGTTGGAGAATCAAGCAGCTTCTCCCATGATGAGAGAGAGAACACAACACTAGAATTACACACCTGTATGGAAAGAAGAGTTTTACTAATGAAATTATGCAGCTTACTCCGCGAGAAAAAAACAGATAAAGTAGAAATTATATGACATCGTGCAATTAATTCTCTTGAGAAAGATTGATACCACCTAAAGGAACCGCTATGGTTATTGGTTATTCAGAGAGAGAGAGAGAGAGAGAGAGAGAGAGAGAGAGAGAGAGAAATACATAGTGGAAAAGTTCTGCAGCTTAATGAATAGAGTATCAGTGTATGTACATATAGCGTTCTCAATAGATACAAACAATCAATGATCTTTTCTTCTAGAAACACTTTCAAATTCTTTACTTTAAATATTTTTTTTCAAATTTCAAAACCTACAGAAGGTCATAATCAGGAATTTGGAAATCAATATAAAGACAATTTAACTGTAGAGAACACTGAAACTTTCGAAACTTGTCAATAAAACATCTTATAAAATAATCATCGAAGAACTTATACAGCCACTTAATCGTGGTACTTAGATGTGTAATAGATTTAGAAACTCTGTCGCTTACTTTTCTCTCGCCGACATTCTGTCCAAACATCCAGTCTGGAAATTTGGAACATCTTCCTTTCAGAATTTATTCAAAAACTTTCAATTGCGAAGAAAAAATATATTTCCGTGTCCTTCATCTTAGTATTTAGATATAATGAGGACGTTTTGTCTATTAACAATGTTCATTTTCATTCATATGTTGATTCGATATATCCCAGTGAACTCGAAATAAAAGACACCACGGCGTCATCCATATCTGCTTCATATTGAGATATTTTATTGAACATAGATCTTAACGGCAAACTAACTACTTAAAACTTCATGACAAACGGGATGAGTTCAGCTTCTCCATCGTCAACTTCCCATATCTATGTAGCAATATTCCATTATCACTTGTATATGGTGTTTATATCTCTCAACTGATTCGATAAGCGATAGCATGTTCTACGTGTGATCAATAGTGTTTAATCGAGCCAGGCTACTGACAAATAGATTGTCATGTTACAGGGGTTTCAACAGTCTCATTTGAAGTCAGGATTTCCCAAATTCTATCGTCGTTGCAATGATGTTTCTTGCAAATGTACATATATTTAGATCAAATGCTCTCTGACGTGTTTTACCAACTGTCAGGCCTTTTCTAACCTACTAATTTCAACTACCAATTACTGATCAAGATAGAAGGCTCTCGGTAGGTGTGACCGGTCAACAGGGAATGCTTATTCTTCCTAGGTACCTGATCTTATGTAGGGTGTGTCCAGGAGTCCGTGTTTGCCCTACTCTTAATTTTGTAGTCTTTGTGGGATTCATGAGAATGATCACTGTTCATTATCTTCACTTTCACATAAGATATTTACCCAATGACATTTTTGTGAATTTATATTTGAATGTTTCTCCAAAAAAATTGTCAAGGAGATTTGACGCTTTTGTCCTTGACTCTCACTAAAAATTTCTGCTTGGATATTTTACTTTTTAATCACTGACTATCACAATGTATGAATCCTTAGTAATTGGCGCTTTTTTTTTTACTAAGATCTCACTCAGAAATTCAGGACTTTGTCACTACTGTATCTCTAGACATTTATCCAAGATATTTAGCGCTTTTGTCACCGACTTTATCAAAAACCTTTGCCGATAGATTTGGCACCTTTTTACCCTAAACCTCACCGAAGACCCACAGCGAGTGGTTTAGCAGACACCTATCAATGACCTTATCAAAAGATTTGGAGCTTTGTCTCTGACTTTCACCCTACACCTTTCGCCAAGAGATTTGAAGCATTTTTTGTTGACTTCTTTCCTATGACATTCAGCCAGTTTTATCACTTATATCAGCAACTTTATCATCAGACCTGACCCTGGAGATTTGTCGCTTTATGTTCCTGATTTCACACAGAGTCTTCAGGCTGGAAAGAGTGGGTTATTTACGCTGGCGTATACCAAGGACACCACACCAAGCCACGAAGTTTGACACATAATGAAACATCGTAGTTGTGGCTATACTACTATTCATGAATTTTAATATGAACGATCCGACGAACCCAGATCGTTTAAATCTGTTACGTTTTGTGATCTTCGTATGAATTTTACATTGGTAAACGGAGTTATTGGTAGTCATAATCAGTGTGCCAAGAACGGCCTAACAAGCGGTATGAAAGCTCAAGCAATCATATAGCATGGGTTCGACCAAAAAGGATATGCATTTTTCCGAATTTATTACTGCATATCTTGGGAAGAATACGGGATTTCAGGATGAAATTTGGTAGTAGTGTAGATGGATTATGTATAAATGTATTGGAATACAGAGTAGAATTTTATACTATTAGGCTTATTGTTTTTACATCGGCGAACTTGGGTACACTATCTTTAGAGTTTTATGAATTTACTCTTTAATAGTGAATTCGAAGCCAGTGATATGATTGCCTGTGTATGAAACATGTGAGACAGGATTTGACCCAAAGGTAGATTGTATCGGCAAATCAAATCATGACAACGAGCATAGAATTTCCAAAATGCTGACTATAAACGAGACTATTGAAACTCCTGTAACATCAACTTGTTTGTCAGAGCCTACCGCGATTTAAAAACTGATCAAACGCAGAACAAGCTCTTGCGTATCGAATCAGTTGAGAGATATATACAATATATGCAGGTAATAATGGCATATTGCTATATAAATACGGGGAGTTAATGATGGAGAAACTAAAATCATCCCGTTTGTCATAAAATTGAGTTGATAGCGTGCCGTTAATATTTATTTTCAGTAAAATGTCTACGTGCGAAGCAGATGTTGAGTAATCTATTTTAATCCATTCCGACAGGTATCAAGTAATATGATCAGCTACAGGAAATATGAAGATAACGAAGAGTGATTAATCTAGTAACTCTTATAAGCAATACAAAATAGATAGTTGGGCAAACAGGGACCCCTAGACACACCAGAGGTGGGATCAGGTGCCTAGGAGGAGTAAGCATCTCCTGTCGACCGGTCACACCCGCCATTGTAAATAACAATCCTCCAAAATTTAAACAAATTCCGTACAGCGCTGTCCGAGGAGTTGCATCCACGAAGTGATCCTATAGTGTTATTAGTGTAGCATGTACACACTCAACAAAGTACCATGACTCCTGTAAATTTTGTCGAATTAAATGGTGGCGCCATATGATCAACTACACATGTTGAAAAACATTCATACAAAATTTGAACAAAATCCATTGAGCGGTTTCCGAGAAGTTGAGTTCACAAAGTCAAGTGTGACAGGCAGATGGACGGACATACGGACACCGGTATTTCTATATCCTCCTTCGCGTTGCAGCGGGGGACAAAAATGAATCAATTGAGGAATCTGTTTTTCAGTTCCAACTGTTTCAACTCGAAAACTAAAATTCACATTTTATAGACGGGAGTAGCTAGTTCTTTCTCAACAGGCCCCGTTTGTTCGTTTGTTTGCTTGTTTCTCGTCCCGTCGAGAATTTTTCACTCATGTTGAGACGTCACCGGTTGTAGGTGAAATAATAATAATTTCAGCCGTCCTTATAGTTCATTTGAATCTAGTAAAAGAAAATTTAACTTTATAATAGTTCCTACCTCACTGAGAATGATTTTATAGAGCCTTTTCTTTATCTGACGTGCTTTATTCAACATTACATTTCCCTTGATCCCTCGCTGAGTAACGTATTAAAGCTTTACTTTGGTTTGGAATTGAATGTCCCTCAGACATAACAGTAAAGCCGAAGATCCATCTCATCCATTAAGCTTAAAAAAGGGTATGATAGTCATTTCGTCGGAAAGATTGGGATCAGCACATCCTTCAACACACGTAATAGATAAATGACGTAACATCAAGCTACTCAACATTAATCGAGGATCGATTCATTTAAATATATCAATATCAAAATTCTCCCAAAGTAGCGAACTCTTTCTCAACGCTATATTTCGTTTTTGAAAATACATGAGGGCGTGAACTGTGACTTTTCACGCCGATACACATGTGCGAGTACTCCATGCGATTGCGCGCTTCATGAAATGTATGCCAGCATGTATTTTGAAATCTGAAATTGATGTCTTATATTTACGTTCTATATTCAAGTCTGTCGGAATTACATGTACCAGTCGTTAAGACAGACGTACACTATTTATCAGAATCATTCATGCATTCTTAACAGTTGCTTCACATTCATGAGGAAAATGCTTTCATTACAATTGGTAAAGATATCGAAGGCAAAACATTGAAAAGGTAAATATATTTAGATGAATAGATATTTCTTGCGGTAAAAAGAAACACAACAGCCGAAACATGGTTGTTGTAGTTTACCAGAGCCGAAAATATAACTTTTATTTAATAAACCTATGCCAAGACGACGAGCGAATATTAAAAAAAAAGAAGCTTGTATTATATGCAACAAGGTTGATATTTCAAATTATTGACCACTAATCCAATACGCAAACCTAACTAAGTAAGGCTTGAATGCCCATTCAACATATCATTTGACGAATTCTGCGCACGGATTCGATTTTTCCTTACGATGCATACTAAGATATTTTACTATTAGGATGAGATTCGCTCGCCTCGGGTCCTAATTAGTTTAATAGAAAAGTGCTTCTAGCTATCACCCTGCTGATATCATGATAAGACCTCTGTCTTCGTACCTTAAATTCATCATCATTTGTTTCGTGTTTTTTTTCTTTTACATCGTTGGACATAGATTGATGATTTATGATACCTATTATCGATATGAAAATAATAATGAAAAATGTGCATGGGAAAACAAAACGGTTATGTGAGTAATATTTCCAGTTATGGATGATTGTATCGTTGCTGTATCCATGTATCAAAGTTTGATATAAAGTATTTAAATTACATTTAGCTGGGTGGTCTTGATAAAGAGGCTTTGTACATTGCCAAAACGTTTTAAAGACTCGTTCAATAGCAGTTGTTGTACGAGTTAACTTATTTCGGTTATTTTGTAGATATAGTGCTATATGTTCATTACTTTGTTACCTTGATTATACTAATGTCGCTATAAAGGTGTCATCAATAAATCACTCTGATCTGTCGCACCTGTTCACTGCGGGTTTGAACCATTCTAAACAATGCTTGATATGCAGTTTAATTCACATCTTTTTGTGTCATTTTTACTGTTATTGTAATTCAATTCTCTACTGGAATGAGAAAATGAACTACCTCAAAGAACTAACACTCCCTAACCAAAATAAATAAATAAATAAATAAAAACATCACCAATATACTTTTCTTTTCAAAACTACGAGATGATGTTCCAGAAGAGATGAGTTCTTTGTATTTAGCCGATACTTCGATCGATTGTCGATTTTGGAATAAAAAATTTGTGAGCGACGGTGCGCGTGATATCCCCAATGATTACAATTTGTGATGTTTAACACTATAACGAGCATTTCATGTCCATAGTATCTTAGATTCTGAACCAGGTTCGTAATTGTTTAAAACGCTCCACTAAAGCTTCCAAACGCGTTCCTTTGGACTTAATTGAAATGTTCCCCGACGCAAATGACGCCTTTATAATTGTATATCATCTTCACAAAAACGTTAGGACGATCAACGACCTCGGTGGATATTTTACTCTATATAAATGAATTGGCGATAGATTGACGATTCAGATTTTGAATCTACTTTTGATATTACATGTATATTACATATTTTCCGGGTAGTAAATATCCAAAATATTACCCTCGACTCGAGTGATGTGTAGTGCGATATCAATATTCTGATTTAAGATTGGCCGTTGGCGTTGGCGGCAAATGTCGTTCAAGGGTAACGTATAGAGGAGAGAGTCTTTACAAATGTTCAAAATTGAAAACTGGGCTACATTAGGATACATGCTTGTCAATTGGACAAATCGTAACCTAATGGTTCTTGGAAAGAGTCTTGTTCACTGATGTAGATTCTCCCCTCTCGGAGAAATTGCTACGCCTCAGTTGACAATGGTTTTCTTGGGGTGAAAATTTTCAATGTTACCCTCAACTACACGCAATATTTATAAAATATTCCCCCGCATCTCTGCTGTGAGGAAGAGCAATTACTGCATTCTGTAAAGTGTCTATCGCCTAAATATGAAAAACCGATGCCATTGACCGATATTTCAAACAATAGCTACTTCAGGAGTGGTAATGGGATACTCCAAGCCAGCACCATCAGATGGCCTTTGACGTTTTAATTGACACATTTGGATTCTAACCAAAAGGTGTGACAGTTGCTTTATAGCTAATTATTCTGTTGCATTACAGACAAGTTAAATCTCAGAGGAATACGGCATTTCACAGATGTTTGGTCTAGTTAATTATTTCTTTATATGGCTATACTATCTGAATCCCTCGTGTCGTTGTATAAAGTCCACTTGACTTTGTCAAGGAACAGAGTGTGCACTTTATGGGTTGTTTTTGTTTTAAAATCGACTTCCCATTTCCCACGTGAAGTTATTTAAGAACTGCATATACACTGGTATTTTCTTTATCTGATCATGCCATCATAATGATTGTACTGCAAAACCTATGATGACAGTCCATTGAAAATATTGTTTAATTCATTATGCCCTTATCTTGGATTATCTGTGAAGAGTGTCGGTGAATATCTGTGTAATTGGGTTCACACAAGAATCTTCAATTTTATTTCGAGACGAAATGGGCTATTAATCGGCGTTATGCATAATGTAGACAGAAACTGTTCCGTACGGTGCTAATCTCACAGAAAGCTGATGTAACTGTAACAATAAAACATGGAAAACCACTGTTTATTCTAAAGTGTCTCGATGTCCTGATTTCTACCGAATCCTGCAATGAAGCGAGCTGTTTAACTACAGTGCAACCACGACTACCTCTAAAGGAACAAGAGCGTGCGAAAAGTTTGGCAAACCGCTAACATTTGGAAGGAAACCAAACTGTCGACTGCCTTTGCCTAAAAGTGCACGTCAATGAACAATATGACACTTGCTGATACAAATCAGTTGTACTCTTAAATAAAACAACAATCCGACATCAACATCGCCTTACGTTAGGTGTAATTAGTTGTGTGTAACGTAAGATTTTCGTAATTATCTACGGCAGAGCGCTGTCTCTCTCAATAGTAACAGGTAAAGGCAATTGTTTTGGGACTTGCAGACATGAAATATCAATTATGCATGAAACTGAGAGTTATTTTCCCCTACATCCAATTAAGATGTACGTGTCTATTCTGGGGAAAGTAGTCCAAAGTTCGAAAACTTCATCCTTGCTTTTCTGTATATAAATCCCAATATAAGTAAAGAATTAAGAATTATTGGGACAAGATGAAAGATACAATATCGTTAAAGGAGTCTGAGAGAACGAAAGCATGCCATTGATTACTTTTTTTTTTTTGCTGTAACTTCATTTTTCGATTTTCTAAAGCTAGACCACATGTTACATAATTTGTTCCCTCAGACTACATAAGTCATAGATAAGGCTTCCCATTTAAGCTTTTTCGAAATCAATGAATAGAATTAACCTACACCAGGGTACGTTTGGTACGTGTGCGTTAAGTTATTATTTTTATCATTATTGTTATTACATGCATCATTTTCACCATTATTATTATTATTATTATTATAATGTTTTAGCATTACTGCTGATCTATTAGGTAGTGACGCTGATCACAGAACAGGTGTCGTTTTGATAAAAATACTGAAAGAGCAGTGGCAATATCAAAAATACACGAGCACTGAAGCACAGCCACTGTAGAAACGTGTATCCATATAAAACTAGGAAGAAATGAAATACGGCACGCCATGTAGCACATTAACCATAAATCCCCTACATAGATCAAAACAATACACAAGCATCAGCATAGAGGGTTAGAATAAGCTTGTTAAAATAAAGCACCAGTGGGCTACACGAGAGACACATTTACACGTATCAATGGAGGCGATATACTATTCTAAAAAACGCAAGATCATAGTCTGCTATATTTTATGGATTTACAAGCTTATGGGACCCAATTGGCTCGCTAACAATAGGTCTTAGATTTAATCTCTAGGTATTATTCGCATGCTGTAGACGGCGTAGGGGTGGCACAAATGAAAAAGCGGGAAACTCATGGGGTACCACGTGTCTCGGGTTTTAGCCAATCACGAATGTTAGAAATTGATAGACATCCAATCATGAATGTTGAATATCAACAGGATTTTAATTTCTAGCGCATATATATAATTATATATATGAAAATCAGTGAATAATTTATGTATAATACGCAATTTTTGAGATATCAGCTCTTCTGTCATGAAGGTACGTTCAGTATACTCTAGACCGCTGGGTGGGTACAAGATGTATACCATAGACTGGCTATGTAAATAAGGATAAAGGATATGAAAGCGTAAATTTTGTTTATATCAGCCGTTGGTATACATTAAACTGAACATATCAAGAATGATTAGTTTGAATTAGCCCATTAAATTAAATAGGAAATTACTATTTTTTCCTCTTCTTCACGAGGGATACTTTTATCAAAGAAATATGGTGATTATCGATTTTTGATTGAGCTATTTCATTATCAAATACTCATAAACTTACTAAAACTGTGTGTCCAGGCAGATTGGGTGGTTGCATGATGTCTGATAATCATCCATTAGGCAATATATGAAAGCAGTGACAAGCATTTATACCCACCGTGTGTGGACAAAAATATGTTTTACGTTTCGCTGAGTGTAAGAGTCCAACAAAGGGAAATAACAATTGGGCAATTCGGAAACTGTGTATTTGATTCGTCTAAGCCAGCCAGTTTCTGCTTCTATAGCTACCATTATCACACACAGTCCTTTAACTTAACACGTATAGGTACCATATGTCTGATACATGCTTTATGGACTTACAATTTAGTAAATCCTAAAAAAAAAAAAAAATATTATATAATACTTGTAGAATAATATTGTTTCTTCATACTTTTTGTCCAGGTATTTAACAGCAAGCATATATATAATCTTGAACAAAGAGATGTTTTGTGGACTAGAAAAAAATGACTTTGTTCATGAAATGTGTAAGTACATAGGAACAAAGTCAATGTCTTCCCTACATCATCTAAGCTCTGCGAGTCGGAGATGAACATTATGTAATTTACCAAAACTATCATCGTTGATGCTGTCATTTAAACAGTAATAACGTCACCTTGGTGTTCATAAAACGTCTATTATCTCACTTAATGCTAGTTTGATTGTTTGCTTTTTGCCAATCATTCTCGATGTAATTTTCAACAAAAACTTAAAATATAAAAAACACACAAGTTAAGAGTTCAAAAAGGAAAGTATGAATGATGGGCTGTCGAAGAGAACAGTAATTTTCATTATAGATCGTGAAGTGATCAAATGACACCAATGAGACGGTGTTCAGTCAGTTTAGCTTCAAATACTAGTACCGGCAAACAAACACTAATGAGTAACCCAGTTCAATGTTTTGATGAAAAAATTGGGTCCCAAATACAAATAGGCAGATGGACTGCAGAGATGATATTTACAATGATGTAGCATGAGAAATGCGTACACTCAGAAAAACGTTTTCTACAAACTTTATTATTGATTCAGCCCAAGAAAAACTGTAAACAGTAATCTAAAGGATTTTAATCCGCATTTAATTTTCACATATCGTCGACTGACCAGTTTCGGTGACCAAAGTAATAAACCGTGATTTTCTCATTAATCATTTAGATTAAATGAATAAACAATACACCTACCTTTAAAGTAATTAAATTCCTGTACTTTCATCCAAAAATTCCAATTTCACTGGTACGTTAATTGAATATATTTTTGTAACAAAAAAAAAAAAACATGTCACTTTGTGGTCCTAAAACGGTGACGTCACCTATTTCGGTGACCATTGTTAATATAGGTTTGCCAAAAGTTTGTAACTGTTAAAACGTATATATAGGAGGAATGTGCAACTAAACATCAATGAATAAAATAACATAATGTAGAATTCTAGACTTTTGGTATACTTTATATTAATTTGAAGGTTTACTTGAAAAAGTAATAAGTAAATGGGCTTATTTTGGGGGTGCTCGTGTTGATTTTTTGCATACTCTCCTTCTAGTAGTTTATTTTCGGGGAAAAATTTAAGACATACTCTATATATATATATGTTTGCAAACACTTCGACGAAATTGATGACGCAATCTACAACCGGAAACGACAACGCGCACACGTAAACAAAAGGTCACCGATTGTGGTCAGTCACCGAAATAGGGCAGTCGACGATATAACGTGCACAACCCTAGGAAGTCCTGTAAGATCTCGATTTAATAAATGTCATTTGCATTTCTTTTGCAGGTAAGCAACATGTACATCGTTAGTCTGGCTATGGCGGACCTGATTGTCGGGATCATTGTGATGCCGATCAGCACAGTTTACATTTTCACAAAGGAATGGATCTTTGGCGTCGCTATTTGCCAAATATGGATTGCAGTGGACTACACGGCTAGTACTGCATCCATCCTGAATCTTTTTATACTAAGCGTCGACAGATACTGGTCTGTGACGTCACCATTACGTTATTTACGGAAACGAACGAAAAAGAGGGCTCTAATTATGATCTCAATTGTCTGGGTTATTTCATCTCTTTGGATTATACCAATTGTAGGATGGCATCATTTTGCTCATGGTGGAATCAGAACTGTTCCATCGAATGTGTGTGACACAGAATACGCGAAAGACTCCATATTTAAAGTAGTAACAGCGTTTTTCAATTTTTACCTCCCTTTAGCAATTATGTATAGTCTTTATGGTAAAGTCTTTCATGAGATCAGAAAACGTTCTGCTTTGGAACTGGGACAGCAATACCCAACTGCTACAAGCCCGGTGGCTTACAACTATGAAGGCGATTCGCAGTTAGGCGGAAGTAGCAGTTACAGCGAACCGCGCATTGATACTTTCACCGACCAACATTCCAATAGAATAGAAGATAACAATCAGTCAAATGGCTTATTCCAAAAGAACAAAAAAGTGAAAGTAAAGAGCAGCAAGTGTCTGGTTTTAAAATCTAGTAAAATTATGTTGTCAACGAACGGATCATCAGATCGGTGTAGAGTTGCTCGGAGATGCAGAGTCGAATATATTTATGACGAAAATGTTCTAGATCAAAAGACAGAAAAATTAGAAAGGTTCTACTATGAAGAAAACATCCCACTGTCTGTTGTTCGTTCCATGGATCATATGAGTCCAAACTTGTGTGCTGATTATTTAACCAACCCCTCGAGTTCCCACCACAGTATCAGCAGCGATGAAAGGTATCCGAATACAGGGATGACGTGTAACAGAAAGAAATGCACCAACAATGTATACGGGCTGACAAATGAAATTGGAAAGCTTTGTCAACCGGAAAGTTTGGACACCAGGTTATCTGGAAACAGAACCAATGAAAATGACAGCAATGACAAAATCCAAAATGTGTGTATTTTGGGGGATGTGACATCTCGTCGAATTTCAAATATGTTTAATATCAAACATCGTATTAAGAACTTTCGTCAGAGCTCGTCACTCACTAGGGAAATCAAGGCTGCCCGTCAGTTAGGCGTAATTATGGGTGCGTTTACCATGTGTTTCTTACCGTATTTTACTTTGTTTTTGGTGGTAGCTTTCTGTGATAGCTGTGTCGATACGGAGTTAATGATAGCAATGACATGGATAGGTTACTTAAACTCCACATTAAACCCATTTTTGTATCCTTTATGTAATATGAATTTTCGCCGGAAGTTCAGGAAAATGCTAAGCATTGACCGCAAAATTAAACGACGTTCACGACATGCCGTAAATCGAAACAGTCTTACAATGAGGTACGACTGACATATGTAAGTGTCGTAAAATCATAATGTTGTGCTCTGTAATGTTTTTTGCAAAATGCTATAATTGCATTTGCGTAAATAAATGTTTGTCATTGACGCACATTTGTCTATTAACCTTGATACAAGTCCAAGAACTCTAACAGGTTTGAATGGGAAGCGGGATTATTTAGTGTCATAATTGGATGGTGTTATTTTCAATGTCATTATCGACAGGATGGTACCTTCTCATATCATACCAATTTACAAGGAGGAAGTGTGGACAGGAAGTTATCTTTTCCCAGACTAAATGCATTCTTTGATTAATGGTACTGGTTGTCGCATTGAAACACACACACACACACACACAAAGGAAGACCTCAGTTATTCAACCTTCCTTTAATGACCCTCTATACTAAGAACTGTTTTGGACACTCAGGGAAATGTATCCTTTACATGAAAATGTCATACATGCTAATTGTATCCCAGGGTACCCCTTACTTTACCAACATAAAATCCATATAAATGTACAGTACACATCGTTATTTTCACCCCGTGTTATTTTCGCCTTTCTACACTTGCAGACAGTTGAGCCCCGTTTTAAAGACCCCAGACAAAATTATGTTAAATGAGAGAAAACAGTTTAGCCCACTCTTAAATTCGCTCAGTGTCAACGAGGGCGAAAATAAGCGGGGGCGAATATTTACCTGTATACAGTAATGCCATATTGTAAACAAAGAAGAGTGTAAGGTATACTTACATTCTAGAGATAGCGAACATTTCCTGAAATAAATTTTTCTCATGATGAAATCATTTTTATGAAATAAAATCTTCCAGAAATAAAACAAAACTGCAGGAATGAATAGGTGAATTTCACAGTGATCAATTTCATAAACCCACAACGAATACAAAATCAATAGTAGGGCAAACACAGACCCCTGGACACTCCAGAGGTGGGATGAGGTTCCTAGGAGGAGTAGGTATTTTCTTTTGACCGGAAACATCTACCGTGGACATCTTGTTCAAGCAGAAGGAATAATCCATAGTCAAAATTATCATAAAAGGAACGACTTGAAAATTTGCGTGATGGTTGGTTGTACAAAAAATGAACATTGTTTAGCGTCCCGCTAGAGAATTTTCATTCATATGGAGGTAAAGACAACGAACAGTGATTAATCGCATAAATCCTATAAGGAAGTCAAAATAGAGAGTTGGGCAAACACGGCCCTTTGGATATATCAGAGGTGGGGTAAGGTTATTAGGAGGAATAAGCATTCCCTATCGACCGGTCACACCCGCCGTGAGCCCTATATATTGATCAGGTAAATGGAGTAATCCGTAGTCAAAATCAGTGTGCCAAGAACGGCCTAGCAATCAGTATGAAACAAGACAGACAGCATTTGACCGAATGATAGGTTGCATTAGCAAACGATCATTGTAACTACCATATATTTTGCAAAATGTTGACTTTAAACGATGTTGTTAAAACCTCCCTAACGACATCTTGTTTTTCAAAAGCTTGTCTCGATTTAATAACTGATCATACGCAGAACAAGCTCATGTGTATTGAATCAGTTTTGAGATATAAACATCACATGCAAGTGATAATGGAATATTGCTACATAAATATGGAAATTTGACGACGGAAAAGCTGACATTATACCGTACCGTTTGTCATAAAGATGAGTTGTATCTGACAAAATCTAAATATATCATAATTTGTTCTGGATAAAGGTTATAACTCTTACTAGTACAAAACAAATGAGAATATCTTTTGTTCATACAATGTTCTTGCATATAATATTAAAGGTCGTGTCATCAAGCTAAAGCTTTTATCGTGGCAGTCGATGAGTCCCGATTTAGATACATGTACTGGTAAACGTACACTTGTGCACGCGCAAGATGACTTTTTCCGGTAATATCTGGTCTAACATTTTCTTCGTGGACCTCATGGCCCATGCAAAGAAGCCTAAATGATTTACGTGTTACTATAATTAGGTGGATCAATTATTAATTATTTGACTACGAGTTTAAAATTAAAATGGAGATTTTGCTTTTGTTGTTGCAGCTTGTCATGCATTTTAAAATATACAGAAATTCAAACCGTTATGAAAAAATCAAACACATTGTATGAACCCAAAAACTGAAACAAAGTCCTTTTCATTTATCTATATATCATTCTTGTGTCGACAATTCCTGCATCAAACTCATTAAAATATGGACAGCTAAATGGGAAATGAAAGGTAAAAGCCTTTTACATCCACAAACTCAATCCGTTCTTCTTACCATGACCAGATAGATTACATGTACTTGTAAGTGAAGTCACTTGACATTTCAGAGATCAAATGCATTGAACTTTGTTTGCAATATTAAAAGAAAATAGGCATTGGGTGATTGTGATTCATATATCAACATATTCATATTTGAGGCTTTTCCACTTTCTGTAAATGAAGATGCATTGAATTCAAATCTTCACACATCATATTTTAATAGAGTAACACACACACACACACACACACACAGGCACACGCACACACACACACACACACACACGAACACACACACACGCGCACGCACGCACGCACGCACACACGCACACACACACACACACACACACACACACACACACACACACACACACACACACACACACACACGTACACACAGTCACCTCGGTACGTCTCCATTTCTGCAAAGGGTCATCGAAATGTGTAGGGTGGATTTCCATACACGCAAAAAAAGGTATAATGCTTAACTCACCTGTCGCCATCAGATACCCGTTTTCAGGTACAAAAGGTCGAATTATCTTTATACATCACCTGATAATGATGTCGACAGGTAGCGGTCAGACGCCATAATTTTACATTTAGTCGTGCAGTGAATGGTAATGAATTAGGAAAGTGTAGGTAATTGCAATAATAGCTGAAATATAATTCATCTCACAATCAAAATAGTCTCTGAAATTGTCCAGAAGAATAACCACACATATAGAATAGAGAAACTCAAACATTGATGTTCATTTACATAAACTACTTTCACACTCACTATTTCCCTCGACGGTTGGGGAGACATGAGGAAAATCTTGTTGTAGCCCGCCATCGCGTTCTGTTGGCAGCTGTCGTGAGATCAGGCATCGACATTTTGGTCCATTCCTTCTTCCGCCTGTGCCGACGTCCTCCCTATAGCTACGGTCCATTGCAGGATGATTTTGGAGAGGGTGTTATGTCGTGTGACGTGACATACCATGCCATCTTTCGTCGTTTGACAGACGTCAAAGTGGTTCTTGGGGGGTTGGGGTCAAACAAGGTTGTTGACCAGGATACACACATAGTCAATGGTCATGTACTCCTTGTAAGAGATGGACAGTAATCTCGTCAAGCACTTGGTTTCGAATGCTCGGATTATCCTGCTTCTGCAATCAGTGTATATATCTCACCAATCAGTGTATATGTCTCACATCCATATAAGACAATGGAGACCACTAATGACTTGTAGAGCAAGAATATTGTGTGGAATCTGATGTTGCTCTGTCATATCCCGTTCAGTCTGGTCATCGCTCTCGTTGCAGAATTAATCCTATTTCGGATTTCTGCTGTGCACGTGCAACCTTTGGACAGGATTGCTCCCAGGTACTTAAGGGGCGTGAACACGATTGAGCTGAAAATTTTCAATTTTATTTTTCCATTTTTATTGTTTACAATGCTTAACTAAAATATTTCCAATGGTCAACCAAAATCTGAACATCAGTTGAGTTATAAGTGAGATACAGGGATTTCAACAGTCTCGATTGAAGTCAGCATTTCGCAAATGCTATGGTCGTTATAACGATCTACTTCGTCAGTACAACCTCGCATTGGGTCAAATGCTGTCTGACGTGTTTCATACCGATTGTTAAGCCGTTCTTGGCACACTGATTTTGACTGCGGATAACTCCGTTTACCTGATCAGGATATAAGGTTCACGGCGGGTGTGACCGGTCAACAGGGGATGCTTACTCCTCCTAGGCACCTGATCCCACCTCTGGTGTGTCCAGGGGTCCGTGTTTGCCCAACTATCTATTTTGTATTGCTTATAGGAGTTATGAGATTGATCACTGTTCGTTATCTTCACCTTGCATACAGCACTCGCAATTCTTTGTTATGTAAACAAGGCTCGTACCATGTTTTTGTTTACATTAGACTGTTTAATAGAAAATAGGGTGTTTAAGACAAAATGAGATATTCTAAACACTAGAAAATATCTAATTGCGTTAAGAATTCACTTATAAATTTAAAACAATCTGTTTTAAACGAAACTTTTACTAGTTAATTTAACCAATGTAAACATAAAGCATGGCACGAGCCTTGTTTACATAAGAAGGACTTGTGACCTCTGTATATCCCATGTGCCTCGACTACTGACACTCAAATGTTTGCTGATCATTAGTAATACCTTAGTTAAGCATTCTAAACATTAAAAATCAAAAAAATAAAATTAGAAAATTTTCAGCTGAAATTGTGTCCATGTACCTTTAAAGCTGGTCACTTCTTCCAAGGACTCACCATTCATGGTTATGTTGGCATTGTTGTTAGTTGTGATGTTGACCGTGAACTTTTGACTTTTCTGTGTTGACCTCCATGCCGTAAGTTCTTGCTCTTGTAATAAGACTGTTAGATCCTGGAGTTCGGTGTTACTACCCCCATGAGGCTAGTGTCGTCTGCGGATCGAAGATTGCAGACTGGCCTGCCGCCAATGGTGATGAAAGTGTGGTGGTCTTCGAGAGTCTCTTGCATGATTCTCTCTAGAACAATATTGAAAACTCCTTTGAATATTAGGTACCCTTGTCTAACGCCTACTGTAGTCCCGAGGAACAGTCATTGTTGATTGTTGTGAAATGGAACCTCGACAGTTGAATAATTGTTTGGATAGTGCTCCTTCCTTTTCTAAATCCCGTTTGTTCTTCTGATAGCAGTTCCTCAGCATTGGATTTGGTTGAGGATGATATAGAGCATGGCTTTGCTATGGTGGTTGATCAAACTTGTAGTCCTGTAGTTTGACATTGTTTGAGGTTGCCCTTCTTGGGTAGAGGAATCATCAGTGATTGGGTTCATTCTGTTGACTGCTTCTTTTGTGCCTGGATCTTCTGACATGGCATTGTTAGTTCTTCTAAGATCTATTCCTCTCCGTATTTCAAAGATCAGATGAATAGGTGTCCACTCCTGGAAATTTCTCTGGCTTCAAACTCTATATTGCAGCATCAACCTCCTCCATCAATACTTATGTCCTCACTTTTGACGGGTCGTGGGTTGTCTTTTTTTATGGATGAGTCTGGATTGAGCTGGTAGTTGAAGACATCACAGAATTCTGTCCACCTCAACAGGATTCCTTCGCTTTTTGTTTGCAGTTTGCCATTTTTATCTTCGAGGACAGTTGAACTTGTCTGGCTAGACTTAGTGAAGGTCTGGAGAGTGTTATATAAGCTCCTTTGCTGCTCCCTCCTCCACGCCTTTCTCAATTTATTCGCACCGTTTCTTCTCTATCCAGTTTTCTTTTGCTGCTTCCATCTTCATCCCGACTTCTTTGTTCACCTACTGTTACTTTGCCCTGGCTTCAATACTAGATTGTTTCTTTTCTCTCAGTTCCCGCCGCTTGTCACGCAGATCTAGGACCTCATTTGTCACCCATGGTTGGATCCTTTTTCACTTCTCTCCACGTATTCAGCTGTTTTAGTTAGCATATCTTTGATGTTGATAACAAAAGTGTCTACATCGATGTCCATAATGTTGAGAGCTGCAATCTTCCCGCCTACTTGAGCCTGGAGCACATCCGCGATTTCGGGGTCCATCAGCTATTTAGGTCAAAGTAGATGAGGGGATTCACTGGACAACAGTTGCAATTCAGCTTGAACTTGAAGGCCGTCAAGACAAAACCATGATCGTTGTCAACACCAGCGCCTGGGAACTCCCTAGTGTTGGCTTCATTGATACTGGACTTGTAGCGTTGTAGGGTCAGGATGAAGTATATCTAGTTATGGACTTGTCCATTCGGTGAGTGTCATCTTGCGATTCTGGACAGTTCGTGCCGGTAAAGAATATTAACTACAGCCCAGTAGCTAAGTACTTCGCTACTAGCTTGAAAATACGGATGTATATTTAATTGCTGTTATAAAATTTAGAAATTCATTTCAAAATTAAGGATTATCTCCCTCACGCATAGCTCTTATCCTTTAACGAATTTGACTCCACTTTTTTGGCACACTGTTTTTGCCTATAATAGCTCTAAAACTTCATTGTTATTTCGGATTTCAAACATTTCGGTTGAGCATCACTGAAGAGACATAAATTGTCGAAATGCGCATCTAGTGCATCAAAACTGGTACCGTATAAGTTTTACATAAAGCGATGGCTTTTGACAAATTCCAGCATTCTGAGGAATTGTCGTTGGTTCCCCCAATGCTGAACTTTCCAGTCGTTCCTGCCCAACTCTGGTATCATCTTGGCCAACCTTGGCATTCCAGTCTTTCTGGACTGCCAGCATGTCTTTATTTGGGACTATT
The DNA here is from genome assembly GCF_947568905.1 of Ostrea edulis. Taxonomy (NCBI): domain Eukaryota; kingdom Metazoa; phylum Mollusca; class Bivalvia; order Ostreida; family Ostreidae; genus Ostrea; species Ostrea edulis. Next base: position 29,194,578 of record NC_079170.1, read on the forward strand.
GCTGTGATGGAGTCAATCTGTTCGTAACCCCCCCCCCCCCCCCGTTTCCTCATTGTCATGATCTGTCGTTGGCGAATAGACCTGGATGGTTGTCATATTGTGGAGTTTGGTAGAGATGCGGATGGTGATAAGTCTGCTTGATGGCACTGCCTTTTAATTCATTCCATACAATGAAGGCCACCTCGTGTTCGTGTTTCATTTCTTTCCAGATTTTGTGTTCGTTCGTCGTCTGTTGTCGTTTCGCAGAATCAAGTCCATCTGACTATAGTATCTCAGCAGTAACGCTTCATTTGATGAGTCATTTCATGGAGTTTAACACTGATATATAGGGTGCACACATTCCACATTCCGATAGTTGAACATTGCGTGGGCAGTTTGATGGGATCTCTCACTCTCAAAGGTAGCCCTCACTGTGACGTGAGTCAATGGGACGGTCTTTGTTACTAGTATTTCAGTTCTCGGTCAATATGGTATGGTAAACTGATTCTTCCTCCTCATGTCCTTTCTATCTCCTATTAACTAATGAAAGTGAAGATAACGAACAGTGATTAATCTCATAACCCTATAAGCAATACAAAATAGAGAGTTGGACAAACACGGACCCATGAATATTCCAGAGGCGGGATCAGGTGCCTAGGAGGAGTATGCATCCCCTGTCGACCGGTCACACCCGCCGTGAGCCCTATACCTTCATAAGGTAAACGGAGTTATCCGTAGTCAAAATCAGTGTGCCAAGAACGGTATAACAATTGGTATAAAACAAGTCAGACAGCATTTGACCCAATGATAGGTTGTACTGGCAAACTAGATTGTTCGAGATTCAATGAATCAAAATCAAAATTATGTTCCTGTATTACGTTTACAATTTTAAAGTTGTTGGTTATTTTCTTTTTATCATTATTTTTCTGTAGTCTTCTTCTGCAAACGGGATGTAAATACAAACTAGTAATCCTAATTGTTCGCGAACAATTAGAGGTCTTTCCACCTTTTCTGGATTTGTTTCTTGACCTTCAATCTTGATCCATTCTTCAGTAGGTCAAATGAGGCCAAAAAACTTTCAAGTCAATGTAAACTTGGAAAACTTTCAGGGGCCATAACTATTTAAAGGGGTTGGTGAATCCTTTCGCACTAAATAGATGAGTCTACTAAATCAGTACAAAACATTAATGATTAAGGTTTGGTATCTCCAGGGTTAACGGCTTCGAAGGACTAGTGATAACAAGCTTTATTTGTAAGATGGGCAATAATTTTTAAAGGAGCCCGGCTTAAGGGCCAAGAAAGAAGTTTTAATTGGTTTTAAAAGAACATACTAATGATGCAATGAAAAATGATGTATGTTGAAAGACAAAAGAGTATAAAAAGAGCTAAATTCTCAATATTTGAAGTTACCTTGACCTTTGACCTTGACCTAATTTTCAAGGTCAAAAGTCAGGGATGTCACTTCAGTTGGTCCTGTCTTCCTACGACAAATACTTTAGGAGTTGTAAATTTCTACGCGAAAGCGAAAACTTTCAAGGGCATTAATTCCCGTTACGGATCGAGAAACCATCAAAAACGGAAGTCATCTTTTACAATTGGTCATGCAAAAAGTTTAGTGAACATTTCGTGTTCGTCCCATTTACGGTTTCCATACTGTAGTGATAACAATGGTTTTTACGCAAGTCGCTGTAAATCGAAGAAAGGTCAAAGTTCAGAGTCGTAATGCAATGCAATAGAATAAGTTGGTTTGTGACTACTTGTGCATACAACACTTTTTCTGTACTTTCAATGCTTTTAACTGTATGAAAAGTGCTTATTTTTAAAGTTTCCAAATGACCTTGACCTTTGACCTTGACCTGATTTTCAAGGTCAAAGGTCAAGTATTCCATTCCAGTTGGTTCCGTCTTTCTACGACTTATATTTTAAGAGTTTTGAATTTTTCCGTAAAAATCGTAAACTTTCAGGGCCATTAACTCCCTTTAGGGATCACCGAAAACTTAAAAGTAAACACTACAACGCTTCAGCTTGATGGACTAAAGAATTTAGTGAAAGTTTCATGCTCTAATCATTTACGGTTTTCGAGGTGAACCGATAACAAGGGTTTTTTTGCGTAAAGTCCCATAAGTTCGTTAGGGGTCAAAGATCAAATACGCAGGGTGAGATCTGAGAATGTTTCGAGATTTCAAATATGATGGTCTAAATTGTTTTTCGATAAGTCTTAAAACGTCAAGAGCTTCTCGCGGCGGAAAGAAAAGAAGACAAATAATAATAATAATAATAATAATAATAATAAACAGAACAATAACAAAAGGTCTTTCCACAGAAAGGTGGAAAGACCTAATAATAATAATAATAATAAACAGAACAATAACAAAAGGTCTTTCCACAGAAAGGTGGAAAGACCTAATAATAATAAACAGAACAATAACAAAAGGTCTTTCCACAGAAAGGTGGAAAGACCTAATAAACAGAACAATATCAAAAGGTCTTTCCACAGAAAGGTGGAAAGCCCTAATAATAAACAGAACAATATCAAAAGGTCTTTCCACAGAAAGGTGGGAAGACCTAATAAACAGAACAATATCAAAAGGTCTTTCCACAGAAAGGTGGAAAGACCTAATAATAAACAGTAGAATCACTAAAAGGTCTTCCGTTGGTAACGGAAGACCTTAATAATAATAATAAGAAAAAACAGAGTAAAAACAATATGTTCCCAAACTTTGTTTGGGGAACATAAAAATGGCTTTAATTTATGACCAAGCAAGTAGCAGTGGTGGATTCTATTTTTTTTTTTTTTTACATGTAATATGCAAGAGAGGAATTTGTCTGTTGTAATTGTAGACAAGTTTTTTTCCCGGTTCTACACAGCGAATTGCAGTGAATAAAAAAAATATTTAGCTGACATAATTTATAGATCATAGAATGAGAACAGGTGTTGTATCTGCGTGGTTTCTGGAATTACGTTAGCGGTATCGTGGGACTGCCAGGAGAGGAAGCACTAATTAATATCAATATATAATGGTAATACGACATTTTTGTTTTCATTTCAGTTTCATTCCTGTCCACTTTTCAAGGTACTTCAAATGAGTCCATTTATTTTTAATGGTGTTCATTAAGAATTCAGAGGTTCTAGTCTTTTACCCAACATTTCTTGAAATCTATGAGTAGATATTATTTATCATACTAAAAGTCAACATTTAACAAATGTAACATTTCATAAAGGTGTACTTTAAATGAGATCAATTCATCGTGTTTTCAAGCATCTAGGGGCAATGAATATCAAATGATTATTTTGAAACAATTAGTCGCCTTCACGGATGATTTGAAATGCTCTAGATTGCGTTTGATTTCTTTCTTATAACCCTTCCGCTAACGGCATATTATAGAGGTTTTTAAAGACTAAATGATAATATTCTTAAACTGATTTAAATCTACATGCATAATATTGCCTCGAGGTACCATCGTTCTCCATAATCTGTGAAAGTTTCATGAAAATCCATCCAACCGTCTCAGAGACGAAAGGGAAAATAATGATAATAATAATAATAATAACTAGACACTCATTACTAGTAATGAGTAGGTCTTCCGTTTGAACACTTCCGGTACACAACTTTTTGTTCTTACGAGAATCATTCAAATATATCAGAGAATGTGCCTTTTCAAGACATGAGAGGTGTTCTAATGAAGTTTTCATCCATTTCTCGTAACTTCCGGTGACGGCCGGAAGTAATATTCAGATGTGTTTTTCCATAAACCACAGCGACTCTTTATTGTTTATATTCAATGAAAGTTTCACGTCTCTATTTGAAAGAGTTCTCAAGATAAAGAAGCAGACTAAAGAAAGAAAAAGTAGTGGCTTACTACCGACCGGAAGTGAATTTTGAAAAATAAAATGATCTAAACTCTAGATGTTGATACTGTTCTTAAGACATTTGAAAATCATATCAAACACTTGAAATATAAACGCGATTTATGGGGGGCACAAAGATGAAAGGTATAAGAGTATTTTATCGAGAAACCGGAAGCAACTGTTTTGACTACCGACGGGGTCAACATTCTTTAAATACTTTGAAAGAGACTTAATAAACTAGTGTAGGTTTCAATTTCAAAGAAAAAGTTTGAAATTAGTGATTCTTTCAATCACTTCCGGTTACGACCAGAAGTGATAACGAAAAACAAATTAATGTGCATGCACTATACAATTGAGAGATCTATAATACGTGAAAGTTTCATTTATTCTTCTTTAGTCGTTTTTGAGATTACCCCCGGACAAGATGATTTTTTGAAAAATGGAAATCGGACATATCTTACGAACCTTGACCTAATTTTCAAAGTCGAAGGTCAGGAATGTCACTTCAGTTGGTCCTGTCTTCCTACGACAAATACTGTAGGGGTTGTAAATTTCTACGCGAAATCGAAAACTTTCAAGGGCATTAATTCCCGTTACGGATCGAGAAACTATCAAAAACAGGGAGTCGTCTTTTACAATTGATCAGGCAATAAGTTTAGTGAAAATTTCGTGTTCGTACCATTTACGATTTTCATACTGTAGTGATAATAATGGTTTTTACGCAAGTCGCTGTAAATCGAACAAAGGTCAAAGTTCAGAGTCGTAATGCAATGCGTTGACTTAAGTTGGTTCTTGACTACTTGTGCATATTATACCTTAGCTGTACTTTATATGTTTTAGACGGTATGAAAATTGCTTATTTTCAAAGTTTTTAGATGACCTTGACCTTTGACCTTGACCTAATTTACAAGGCCAAAGGTCAGGGATGTCACTTCAGTTGGTCCTGTCTTCCTAGGGCAAATACTTTAGGAGTTGTAAATTTCTACGCGAAATCGAAAACTTTCAAGGGCATTAATTCCCGTTACGGATCGAGAAACCATCAAAAACAAGAAGTCATTTTTTACAATTTATCACGCAATAAGTTTAGTGAACATTTCGTGTTCGTACAATTTACGGTTTCCATACTGATGTGATAACAATGGTTTTTACGCAAGTCGTTGTAAATTGAAGATAGGTCAAAGTTCAGAGTCGTAATGCAATGTGTTGGAATTAGTTGGTTTCTGACTACTTGTGCATACAACACTTTTTCTGTACTTTCTATGCTTTAGACTGTATGAAAAGTGTTTATTTTCAAAGTTTCCAGATGACCTTGACCCTTGACCTGAGTTTCAAGGTCAAAGGTCAAGTATTCCATTCCAGTTGGTACTTATATTTTAAGAGTTTTGAATTTTTCCGTAAAAATCGTAAACTTTCAGGGCCATTAACTCCATTTAGGGATCACCGAAAACTTAAAAATAAACACTACAACGTTTCAGCTTGATCGACTAAAGAATTTAGTGAAAGTTTCATGCTCTTATCATTTACGGTTTTCGAGGTGAACTGATAACAAGGGTTTTTTGCGAAAGTCCAATAACTTCGTTAGGGGTCAAAGATCAAATACGCAGGGTGAGATCTGAGCATGTTTCGAGAAGTCAAATATGATGGTCTACATTGTTTTTCGATAAGTCTTAAAACGTCAAGAGCTTCTCGCAGCGGAAAGAAAAGAAGACAAATAATAATAACTATTAATCCTAATTGTTCGCGAACAATTAGAGGTCTTTCCACCTTTTCTGGATTTGTTTCTTGACCTTTGATCTTGATCCATTCTTCAGTAGGTCAAATGAGGCCCAAAAAAATGATTTGGCTAGAAAAGAAATTCAAATTTGCCGCCTAAATTTGAGTGTTGAAGTGTTTTCAATGCTTGGTTTCGCATTAAGTACCCGTCAAAGTTTGGGGGAAAAGGGGTGTGGGTGTTGGATGGCCAGCACATATGCACATATCAGGTAAAAGTGTAATAGGACTTGTGTAGGTGTTTGGGGTGACTTTGGACCTGTTAGATAGGATATTTGGAGGTGCAAAGAAACCGGATGTGACATTTTCAGAGATTGTAGTAACTGCTCGTGCATTCTGGGAGTCTACAAGCCTCATGTTGATGTTGTGAAGATGCACTGGATTTTACCGTGTGTGTTGTGGATTGTGGAATTGAATATACAGTTTGTAATTGCTCATCCTATGTGTTCTAATTCACGGAGACAATGTCTTTCAGTCATTTCACCCAAGGAGGCATGCATACGGATTTAAGCTGAGTGACAAATTACCCCAAACAAAATGGAGGCCGGGGTTTCAAGGAAAAGTTTCTGAGTGTAGGATCTGAACAGAGAATAGGAATGCTGCATCCCATCTGACCCTGCAGGTAAGTGTTTATTTGTTTACAATGACAGTCAGGATGGAATGTCAATGAGTTCAACTGTCAAGTAAAGTTGCATCATCATTATCAAAAAAAAAAACTTAGTCTTTATGTTGATGCAGACAGACAATTGAATCTGGCCTGAATGTAAATGTAATTTATGTTTGATTTACAAGACAGTCAAGAAATGGAAGAAATTGGTGTAGGTCAGATGTGTAGGTGTAGGTCAGATTAGCTAGAATCCTGTAATTGTTGCATGGCATGAGACCGGTCAAAATAGTGTATAAACAGCTGATCACAGACAGATCACTTGAAGGGTGGGGGATTTCTTCCTTGGGGACGACAGGCGTGATGTCTGGGTTTGCTTTACTCGTGGAGACTGGCACCTGGAGGTGTGACCTTGACCTTTGACATTGACCCAATTTTTAAACGTCAAGAGCTTCTCGCGGCGGAAAGAAAAGAAGACAAATAATAATAATAATAATAATAAACAGAACAATAACAAAAGGTCTTTCCACAGAAAGGTGGAAAGACCTAATAATAATAATAATAATAAACAGAACAATAACAAAAGGTCTTTCCACAGAAAGGTGGAAAGAACTAATAAACAGAAAAATATCAAAAGGTCTTTCCACAGAAAGGTGGAAAGCCCTAATAAACAGAACAATATCAATAGGACTTTCCACAGGAAGATGGAAAGCCCTAATAATAAAAAACAGAACAATATCAAAAGGTCTTTCCACAGAAAGGTGGAAAGACCTAATAATAATAATAATAATAATAATAAACAGAACAATAACAAAAGGTCTTTCCACAGAAAGGTGGAAAGACCTAATAATAATAAACAGAAGAATATCAATAGGTCTTTCCACAGAAAGGTGGAAAGACCTAATAATTAGTTCTACCGTCGAAACTGAATTTGACGTCACAATATACTGTTTAAGTCAACTGTGTGATATTTCCCGCGTTCAATGGATTTCAGAAAAGGTATATCATAGATTTCTGTCCTTAATCTGTAGCTGTGCATACAAATAATTTCGGTTTGATCCAAACAATATCATGGCGTATACTGGACCCTATGGTGATTACTTTTAAATATATGATTGATTGATTGAATATTGTTTAACGTCCCTCTCGAGAATATTTCACTTATATGGAGACGTCACCACTGCCGGTAAAGGGCTGCAAAATTTAGGCCTATGCTCGGCGCTTATGGTCATTGAGCAGGGAGGATCTTTATCGTGTCACACCTGCTGTGGCACGGGACCTCGGTTTTTGCGGTCTCATCCGAAGAACCGCCCCATTTAGGCGCCTCTTATGACAATACGATAAGCAAAGGGTACTGAGGACCTATTCCAACACTAATAACCAAGGGATTAATATATGATTGAAACATACTGTATAATTATGTAGTTATAATATGATAATTTTAATATTTGGATGTTACTGGATGATTATCGCCCGACGTATTTCATGAATAATATATATATATATAGGATGTTTCTATTTCCAATTATTGTACTTTACTGAATTATCATTATCACGTGGTACAAGCCAATGACCCTTTCATATTTCACTGGGGCTACCAATGACCCTTTCATATTTCACTGGGGCTACCAATGACCCTTTCATATTTCACTGGGGCTACATTGGATTGGGTCTTTATATGCATGTGTCTATTACGAGAAGATACACAGATTCTCCTTAGTCACAACAAAGTTATTCAAACAGGTGCTAGAATAGTGTGCCCTTTTGTGGAGAGAATGCAAGTGCTACCACCTTACGACCAACTCTACTTTAATTGAATCAAGCAACAGAGACTTGATATAGTCAGTTACACACTCTGTTTCCCTTCTTATTTTATCAAGAAATCTTAACATTGGTTAATGTTATTATTGAAGGTTGATTACTGCATGTTGTTTTATGTAAAGGCAACTGACGTTTGGACTCACACTTCCTTTGATCCACCACCCCTATTGATGAATAAATCACACAATAGGAACTCTCTATATCAGGAGATAAACAAGTCCTTCATGGGGTTTTTATTTCAACGGGAAAGAATGAATGTAGTTGTTTTTTTTAAATTAGGGATTTTCATACCTAGACGGTAAGCATTGCAAAATTGATAGTGCTAGAGAGTCCGTTTAACTGTTAAATCACTAATCTGAAGCAAACAACAATGTCACCTAAGTGCACATTAATCCGAAGCTGGATTCAAATTTCCAGACATGAATTATGAAGGACTGCTCCTAGATTTGGTGAAGGCGTCAGTCCAAATATCCAGCCGAGCAGAATCTCAGCTGAGATTATGGTGGATATGTGCCAGGAATATCATTTCCAATTAATAAATAGTTTTAAATCATGTTAGATTCATATGCGCATGTGCAACTGGTTTCCTGATGATTTTCAGGGCGAAGTGTAATATAAGGATCATGCACACGTTTAATCTATCATTAAATCTAAATCTTTATCAACCTGTTCCATTACATGTACAGTACATTATTATCTTACCGTTTGACACACATAAATATGAAGATTATTGGAAATTGATAATTAATGTCGCGATATTTCTGTCTCAAAAATAATCCAAATTAGACGGAGGTAGGCAGCGGTACTTTGGAGTGAACAACACGGTGTCATGATAAACTACTTTCAAAGACTCGATACCATCTAGATGTCCGTTATTACATTAACCAAGTGGGCGGGTGCTAGTTTTGTTTCGACTTTCCTTCAACTATATAGACTGCCTACATCTTATGCATATCCCCATATAAGACACTTTTCGCTTGATGCACTGCTGTTTAAGTCAGTAAATTTTCCAAATTGATGCATCACCGCCGTATCTCTTGTCTCAATCTTCTTTGACTGGCGACACATTCAAATCCATTGACTTAAAGTTAAATGTGTCATAGATCTGCAGAGCAATCACTAACTGGGAGATGAAAATTAACATGTCAGAATAAAAATATTGTAAAAATGGTCGCATCCAGCGTTTTCCGTGGGTAATAGATATACATAAGATAGGAGCTGTCACACACCAGGCCAGTTATCCTGAACACATTCCAAAATTACTGGACGCGGTTCTAGTCTTTTAGCTATCTTGACAGACATCCCGTACTGTAATTCCTGCTACGTCTTTATTTCTACATTTGCTGATAAAACCTCAATTCGTAAACTGTAGGACAAAATGTATTCAAACAGCGTAACCTGTAATTCATTGACAAATTCTTGGTTTTAAAAATAAAATCTCCTTTCGTGATAAATAAAAAACTCTCCTGCTAGTTAGAGTATTAATTGTGCGACATTTTCATTATGTTGTATTTGGAATTCTGATGGGTTACGATAATCAGAATAGGATTTCCTATAAACGCTTTGTTGTCGTAAAGGTTACCATTCTCCTAGGATCTTGCTACACAACTACTGATGACACCCGAGTAGGAAATATTTTGATGGAAATAAAAACCTCCTCCTAGGCCATCGGATGTAGGAATACATGTAACCCCCAAATCTTCATGATTAATAGGTAAATTTAATTTAAACAATATCTTATTATGTATGAAACATAAATGGATTAGGCAGCAGGCTTGCAGCCTATATAAGCCTTCTCCAAGCTTGATTAATAGGTAAATTTCAAATCACCCAAAAGTTATTGACAAGACTTTCGAAAATGTTTTGCATACATGTACCAAAATCTAAAACGGAGTGATGTTCGTGGATATTATGGGTCAAACTTACACACGGATTTACATGTCCTCGAACATTTATTTTAATCAAGTAGGGTTATCTCTCCTAGTGACGTCGTATCGCTTACCCACGAAATTACGTCCCCACGAACCAGCAAAATGTTGCTTACCCACGAATATTGGCCCCCACGAATTAAAATGATTCCACAATATTGGACACAATTTTGTCAGACTTTAGTGATGGAATGTTGTGAATAAGGATTTTTCCTCATGGCGCAGTCAAATATCCACTAGCTTTGGATACTGCGCCCCTAATGACCCGAATTTTGCAGAGCATGCAGAGATCGCTATCCTGTAGGCTCCATAGATTTTATGCCTTCTCCAATGGTACACCAGTATCATTTTAGTCGGACCTCGAGGTACCTACATATTATATCGTGTAATGTTACTCTGACCACGATCCCGTACATGCGTCTTACATAGAATCTTCCATCGGGAGACTACCTTGCAAGTTTGGGTTTTATTAAATCGTCAAGATCTCGATGTATTTTCACAACCATCGTTCTTAAGATCCCCTCACGCGCCTTTTACGTTATACGTTACCTAGCGATGTCATCCTAAATAGTGTGCAGCATCAAAGATTCCCAATTATGATATGAGTTTAGAAATTAATTTCATTTCTCGCACAACACTTCCCATACACTTTACACCTGGTCGCCTTTTTACAAAACTATATATTTGATAATTGCTGTATCGTACAGGTATCGCAGGGATATTCACATTTATCTTGAATTAATGACCTTGCTTAAAGTTCATGTCTTGATGTTTGGCTGTCTTTGAGCTTCTGTCGTCCTTCCATTACAAATATACTACATGAGACAAACATTTCTAACTTTTATACCAGTGAGCTTGAAGGAATGACATTGCAGTAGTAACATTTATGTGTCTTCATTGTGTCTTCATTACTAAATTATTATGAGAAAGTGAAGATAACGAACAGTGATCAATTTCATAAATCTCAGAAAGGATACAAAATTAAGAGTAAGGTACACACGAACTCCTGGACACACCTGGTCAGATGCTTAGGAGGAATGTCGACCGGTTACATCCACCGTAATTACTATATCTTGATCAGCTAAAAGGGGTAACCCGTAGTCAAAATCAATATCTAAGAGATAGACTAAGAATTGGCATAAAACACATCATACAGCAGTAGACCCAATGACAGATTATATTTTGCAAAGTAGATCATTATCACGACCATAAAATTTGCGAAACATTGACTTTGATTTAAAAATTGATCATACGCAGGACATGGACGTGCACATCGGATCAGTTGAGAGATATAAACACTATACGCAGGTGATAATGGAATATTGTAACATGAACATAAGTATGGGAAGTTGCCGATGGCGAAACTGGAATCATCCCATTTGTCAAAGAGTTGAGTTGTTAGTTTGCCGTTAACATCTATGTATGTTCAATAGAATATCCAATTATGAAGCAGATGTGGAAGACTATGTAGCATCTTTTATTTGAGTCCATTGGGATACATCGAATCAACAAATGAAGACAACGTTGTCGAATTATCTAAATCTTGAGTTGAAGGCCACAACAAGCGATTTGTTCTTCTCAAATAGAAGCTTTTGAATAGATTCTGCCTCTTAAGAATACAAAAACAGGTCAACTAATAAAAGAGCACAATTCGTTACCATAGGAATTCAACAGATTGTTGGAAGACCTGATCACCAAAGATTGCGTAGATATTGTCAATGAGGAACCCCAACACCATTTTGAAAGTCAACATCAATATACTTGTGCGTAGAATCAGAGTTGATGATCACAAAATATAAATATTTCCGTGTTCTATTTTTATTGAAGAAGCTTCTGTCTATGATGTCAAAAAGCCACATCTTTATTTTATGGTGAGGAGTGGTCGTGTAAAGTGTTAAAAAGTCGTGCGTTTTGATGTTGTTGGTTTTGAAAAAGTTTTGAGATTTAAAAATTCTTTGGGGTGTATTGTAATTCACATTTTATTTATACCACTTCTCGCATATTCACATCACGAATGTTCTTCTTCATAGTCGTTAATATTTTAATACACCGTTTTTGGCACACTGATTTTGACTACGGATAACTCCGTTTACCTGATCAAGATATAGGGATCACGGCGGGTGTGACCGGTCGACAGGGGATGCTTACTCGTCCTAGGCAGCTAGACCACATGGAATATTTCTACATAAATTGGGAAGTTGACGATGAAGAAGATGAAATCATCCCGTTTATCATAAAGTTGAGTGTTAGCTGTGTCCTAGGACAAAAATGTTTTTGCAGGTTTTTCAATGGTGACATTTAAAGTCAGCATTTCGCAAATTTCATGGCTGTTATAACGACCTAAGTTACCAATACAACCTGCCATTGGTTAAAATGCTGTCGGACATGCTTCATTCTAATTGAGGTCGGTTTTACACACTGATTTTGACTACGGATTGCTCCGTTAATCCGATCGAGATGTAGGGTTCAAGGGAGTGTGACCGGTAGACATAGGATGCTTACTCCTCCTTGGCACCTGAGCCCACCTCTAGTATGTTCAGGAGTCCGTGTTTGCGCTATTCCTAATTTTATAATCTTTATAGGAGTGATGAAATTGATCACCGTATGTTATCTTCACTTTTTTTCTTTTTAACTGATTGTTTTTCGACTCGGGGTCATACATTGACAATCGCTTTACCATTTTGCTAATGTTTTTCCATCACAAAGGTGTGACAATAGCTGTTTTGAACTTGACCTTGGACAAATACCTGACTCAGTGTCGTGACCAATTGCTTAATGATAATGCATTAGAAAATCACCGTGTTGACCTTGCATAGACCAGTACTTCTTTATACATATAATACCAATCAATAATTTATGGAATTTGTCAAATATTATCACTTTACATGCTGGATCATACTGGGGAAAATTTGGTCTAGTTTACAACACCGAAATGAATTGTTAAATATGGCACATATACATGTACAGTTAATAAGAAATATCTATGTTGCTTGTATTTTGAGGGTGTATAAACAATGGAACTTTACTTAGAATGACAAAGGCAAAGTTAAACGATCTGTGCTTTTATTGAAAATTAAAATAGTTTGAAACAACATAATGTTTTACTGGCCTTTCTTATTTGTGGATGCAAATATGTTCATATATATCAGTGGAAAGCGTAAGAGAGAATTTTGATCCGTCTGAAATCTGAATATGATCTACAAATTAATTATCATAGATGGGTTTGTAAATTGCAATTGAATTTGATGCATCAACAATAGGAATTAGGGGGTGTGTCCTGCGTCCTGAATTTCCTGACACCGAGCCCGATTACACTCCTCCTCGTTTATACATAAAGATAAATGGAATGATTCTCAGAGCATTGCCGAGGCCATAACACAAACCGACATCCGACTTTAACATCTCAAAAACTTGTTAAGTTCTTATTGCACGTTAAGTTTTTATTGCACAGCCCAAGGCTATTGGGAATACTACAGGACTTAACTGTTAGATTCATCTCACTTAGTAATGATCGAGGGGAGGGTGCAGACTACCATCATCCATAGTTTTTCTGAACATAAATAGTCTCTTTCAGTCTTTGAATACATATATTCGTTAACAGATTCTGCCGTAAAACATTAATAGATGTGTTGTATTGATGCATTGTGTAAAGCAAGGCAATCTACAATGTCTACGGCCAAAAAAATCATGTTCAAACAGAATCATTATTGGACTAATGTGTATTTTCTTTGATGCCTGCGCTCAATAATATTCTAAATTAATTGACACTTAACACTCATGTAGATCTTTCCGTTTAAACAAGACTTCAAATGCTTCTTAAAAGGAAACACGTGATTAATAAACTAATACATACATTTTTAGCATAGGTGCGCTGAACAGGTGAAGTTTGTGAAGCACCATGCAGAACCAGACGAGTTCATCTAAGGTTTGTCTAAATACACGACAATGAATATAGTCATTCACAACTTTAAATAATCAGAGCGCGACTAATGATTGTAATTCAATGTAAGATACTGAAGTACTAAAATAGACTGAACACGTGACATCACAGTCATCAATAAACTAATCTAACCCAGAAGTTAATTAATCCATAGAATTTTATTGTGTGATTTCAATTAAAAAATGCCATACATAAATAGAAAGAGACATGCCTTAAAATAGATTAGTAAATCAATTAGTATATCGTACTAGCAATTAAAAGTACGGTATCCTGTATAATTATGAGGGCGAGTAAATAAGTAACCAGCCTATCCCATTTCCAATTGACCGAGACGGTCACGATTTTCAAGTCTTGTTTCAATACATGTTTTATACCTGGGTACAAAATTGCACGCGTAACGAGTCATTCTTTAATAAGATATTGAATGTCAAACATAGCGAGTGATGCAAAGGCATGCATTTCATCTAAAGTTGAGTACCGTGCTATAATTCGGTACGTGTATTCAAAAGGTAAAACAGGCAAGGAATTACACGGCGATTTAGCCTATGTTTATGGGTCTTCTGCACCATGTAAAACTTATACGGTACCAATTTTGATGCACCAGATGCGCATTTCGACAAATAATGTCTCTTCATTGATGCTCAACCGAAATGTTTGAAATCCGAAATATCTATGAAGTTTTAGAGCTAAATATAGCCAAAAATAGCGTGCCAAAAAAGTGGAGCCAAATTCGTCCAAGGATAAGAGCTATGCATGAGGGAGATAATCCTTAATTTTGAAATGAATTTCTAAATTTAATAACAGCAATTAAATATACATCCGTATTTTCAAGCTAGTAACGAAGTACTTAGAGACCCTCGGGGACTAACAGTCCACCAGCAGAGGCCTCGACCCAGGGGTCATAAGAGCTATCTATTGCTCCGGTTACATTCTGGATAGGGGAATTCAAACGCGGTAGAACGTCTTTAGAAGATGAAGCCAGGTATGGATGTCCACTGCATGCCACCGACGAAGACATGTGCAAGAAAGTTTGGGCTCTGGTATACTCTGATGGACGAATTCAGGTGGAAGGAATTGTGCAGGCATTGAGCATTTCACATGGTAGCGTTTCAACAATCTTACATGAGCGTTTAGGTATGCGCAAGCTAACAGCCCGTTGGGTCCCCAATCTGTTAGCGATGAGCAAATGGCAACCAGAGCATCAGTATACAGCGCCTTGTTTAAACGTTTTAGGTCAAAAGATGATATTTGCGTGTGGTGACCGTAGATGAGATTTGGGTTCATTATTATGAGCCAGAGAATAAAGCTCAGAGTCGTCAGTGCGTAGGACCTGGGTCACCGAGGCCAAAGAAGTTCAAGACGCAACCATCTGCTGGCAAGGTGATGGCCACAGTATTTTGGGACGCAAAAGGCGGTATTGTGGTTGACTTTTTACCCAAGAGAAGTACAATAACTGGAGTTTACTATGCAAACTTGCTAGACCAGCTGAGAACAGCCATCCGTGAAAAACGCCGAGATAGACTCTCTAAAGGTGTTTTGCTGCAACAGGACAACGCGAGAGTCCACACTTGCAAAGTTGCAATGGATGCTGTAGAGCGAAACGGGTATGAATAAATACCACATCCTACCTATTCGCCTGACCTAGCTCCTGGCGACTTCTTCCTATTCCTCAACTTGAAAAAAGATATCCTTGGACGTCATTTCCGGTCTGACAAAGAAGTCGTGACGGCAGTTGAGGAGTGGGTCAATGGAAATGACCCTGACTTTTTCAGTTCTGGGCTGATGGCACTTGAATACCGTTGGTCTAAGTGCATCACACTAGAGGGCATCGACATCGAAAAAGAAGAAGTGGATCTCAACCGGAAATAAGTTAGGCTGGTTACTTATTGACTCGCTCTCGTACCATCAATGCAGAGACACGAAACAACTGTTAAATGTCAAACAGGCAAGGATCGTTATAGAATGTAATCAGCCTTACCCATCCTACTTTTATCTACCGATATATCCACAGTTGTGAACTGTTCGTTAACTTTTGTCCCAGACTGCTAGCTACGCAGATCTTCTGTGCTATACATACATGTACCATACAGAGGTACATACCATCATCTGTTTTCCATTGGAAAACTGGAAGAGTACGCATGGAGCAAACTAATTGTAATTTGTTGACAAGACTATATACCAACTCCCGATTGTAGCCCATGAACTTTCATCTGCCTAGCTTGTGCTCAGTAAAAGTTTGTTACATGTATACATATGTTCTACCGTTGTGTTGTGTATGGTATGCAGACTTGTGACTTGTGACGTGTATAAGTTGTAAGCGACATTGTCAGGGGCATAATTTTCAATAAAAGAAATACAAAGATAGTCATTCCCTTCAATTAACCGTTCACGGATCCAATGTTGTACCGACCCTTCTCCAATTTTATCAATCACAAACGATTCACTTTATTTCAAAGGGATTGGTTCACGGATTGTTTGTTTATTTGGGGGTTGTTTTTTTTTTTTCCTTGGTTTTTTTGTTTTTTGGGCTTTTTTAAAAAAATATTTTTCATTTTTTATGCTAAAAATTAAAAATGTAACTCACTTGATGTTGACAGCCAAAATTTGGACCTTCTGAATTCAAGAATAAGAGCAATATTTTAGCCTTAACTCTGTGTTATTTAAACAAAGACTCAAGTCTTTTTATGTTGAGAAACAAACCAGTGAAATGTTAATGTTATTTAAAGCATCTTAATTTTGTACAGTCACAAATTTAACTTTTAAAGGACACATTTTACCTAAAGTATACTTAAAATGTGATATACTAGTATATAATAAACTTGGATTGATGTCCATTTGTTTTGAAAACTTCGTAAACAATAACACACCTTTTAAAATCTGTGTTTTCAAAACAAATAATAAAGTAAATGTACAGTTGTATCTATAACGAGCGTATGTCATGATATATAACCTTACATTTTTGTGAAACCTTTTAACTATATCAGAATATGGACTTCGATCATTTAAAGTGAAAGGGGAAATCATGAATCAGTCCCTTAACATTTCCAAATTTTAAAACAAATGTGATAGATCTATAAAATATTTCTTAATATGTGCATAATTACATAATTTACAAACAAAATTACGTCATTGTCATGATGCGAATGGCAAGATGGCGTTTCAAACTCGCTTTCGTATAATCTACCTCACTTTTGCTATTCAATGCGCATCTCAGTACTTGCGCATCTCAGTACTTTCAGTACTTTGATTGCTATTTAATGCCCAGTCAGTACAGTATGTGGTCAGTGATTACACATTTGCTTTTACGAAATCTTTCATCATTATAAACTTACACTACTAGCTTGTAATCGGAGTTCCTAATAACACAACCCTACGCACGAGCACTGTAACATTAGAATTTTTCATCTACCTCATGTTTCCTATACTGATACTGCAATGTCAGGATTTTTCCATCTTCTTCGTGTTTCCAAAACTAATCAGCAGATAAAATAGAAATGAGTAGGGCATGAGCGCAGAGCGATCTCCTCATAATAAACATTGAAGTAAAATCGATTAAGATTATGTTTTACAACCAACTTGGTAAATATACCTAAGTTAACCGTCAAGAAAATGACACATTTTACAAGCTTCTGTTAAACCTGTCAATCAGCATATCTAGAAATTTTCTCTCGTGTGCACTTCTTCTGTGTGACTAAACAAAATTAATTATATCTAACGCTTTGCCAAGTCTACCTGATAGCAATGAGATTTGATAAATCCTTTAATGCGCGCAAAAGCAACCAGATAGACCGGTCAACGATTGCTGACACGAAGGAGTCTAAAAGCGGATAATAGTCCTCTATCAATAAAATGGATTTGATAGACCGCAGAACGTATCCCGTTTTAATTACGACAGCAAGCAGGTTTCATATCTTTCAAACCAGGTCAAATGAAAATTAATTTTAAGAAACAGCTATGTACAATATTTATGTATCAGAGAGGGATACTACTGACCTTAGTTACGCTAGTAAACAATGTCTGCAGTTGGTTTCAAAGGTAGTTGTATTTACATAGACGAACGACAATTTTTATACGAAGAAAATTGCCACTTACATGTATAGTGTACATGTACAAGGCCAGTGATACTAGTGCACTACCCCCAGGCCAGTGATACTAGTACACTACCCCCAGGCCAGTAATATTAGTACACTACCCCCAGGCCAGTAATACTAGTACACCACCCCCAGGCCAGTAATATTAGTACACCACCCCCAGGCCAGTGATATTAGTACACTACCCCCAGGCCAGTAATATTAGTACACTACCCCCAGGCCAGTAATACTAGTACACCACCCCCAGACCAGTAGCACTAGTACACTACCCCCCAGGCCAGTAATATTAGTATACTACCCCCAGACCAGTGACACTAGTACACTACCCCCAGGCCAGTAATACTAGTACATATAAGTAATTGATCAAAATGTGTCGACTCTCAATAAATTGAACTTTACATGGATGACTTTTTTTGTTCTGTAGATAATGAAGTAAAATTATAGCAATTGAACTAAGATTTTCTGAAGCCCTTGACGTATTAGAAATCGGAAGTATGATATTATATGCTGCGTCGATGGGGTCCACGGCCACGAAATTACCAGGATTTCCACGACAGCTATGTTTCAGCTTCATCCTGTAAGAGTGATACGTGCTGGAGGGAAACCGGAACAAGGGTTTCGCATGACCAGGCTTATACAATGGAGCAGTCTCACGGGAGGCAATAGAATCCCTTATTCCACAAATTGTCAGTTGTCCATCCACGTCTTTATCATGAAATACAGCTAAAGGCCTTTCAGCAATAACGCTCACCCGATTCATTTGATCTTTCTTTTTTAGATGTCAAGCTTAGAGCCCTAAAAATAGTTTATACCTGTTGCGCATGCTCATATAGTCACTTAGCCGTCAGTCCTTAGTTAAAATATATTACTCTTTTATTCGCCCTGTCTTGGAATATACTAATGTAGTGTGGGATAACTGTACAATGAGAGAAACCAACCAATTGGAAGACGTACAAGTCTCTGCAGCACGAATAATTACCGGACTGAGCATTAACTCTCTAGATCAGTATGTTATCGTGAAGTGGGAGGGGATTCCTTATTATGTCAACGAAAATTTCAACTTTTTTTTTTTTTTTTTTTTTTTTTTTTTTTACAAAATAGCATACCCCCCCCCCCCCTCCCACCACCACCACTATCTACAGGACCCACTGCTACCAAGCATGAATAGCTTTCTACCGTCCACCATTAGACTAAGGAATGATGTACCTATACATATTAGATATTGTATATAAAATAGCATGTTTAAAACAAAATGAGATGTGCCAAACACTAGAAGCTTTTGTGTTCAGAATTAACTTGTAAATTGAAGAAATCTGCTTAATAAAACGAAACTTTTACTAGTATATTTAACCTATGTAAACAAAAACATGGCACGAGTCTTGCTAACAACCATTAGGAATATCTTGGTCATTAACAATGGAAAAAAATATTGAAATTTTCGGCTCGAATAGTGCCCATGTCCTTTTAAAATTATTTTCTGATATAAAACATATTCAGCATTTTCTGATATCAAGAAATTGATTAAGAAATGAATCTTACGATTCTTGATGGCGGTATCATAGGGGAAATTGGATGAAAAACTTCATCAATTGGCATAAAAATGTTTACGTCCAATTTTCCCGATGATACCACATCAAGAAAAGAATTATAAGATTAATTACTTATCACCTAATTATGTTTTTGAATAGTAAAACAAATACTTTCTCTCATTAAAAGGCTATCATTAATATTTTTGAAATTGCACCTAGGAATACATTCAAGAGGAAAGTAATCCCGAGTGCTTGGTGCAGATTTTTTTGTTTGTTTATTTTACCTACCATCAATAATATTTCACTCATACTGAGACATTTATAGGTGAAGTACCACAAATCTAGACCTATGCTTAGCGCTCAGGGCCGTAGCAGTGAGGGTTCTTTAGCGTGCCAACGCCTGCCACGATATGGGACCTCCGTTTTTAAGGTCATTTCCGAAAGACCCGTGATTCTCACTTAGAAATGCCGAGCGTTTGGTGAAGGAACACTACCTATTTTGACGTCTTAGGTTTGACGCGGCTACGGCACAAGCGGGGTTCAACCTCACGATCTCCCGGTTACGAAGTGAACGCTCTACCACTGAGCTACCTCAACCAGTTAGTGCAGATGAATTTCCGGACCAATTTAAAAATTTGGTAAAATTAAGAAATCGCACGAATTTTTCATCCAATCAGCATCGTTAAGTCATCATTTTAAAAGTTATTACATGATTTTTTTCAAATAATTATTTTTTGATATAAGAAAATGAAAATACATATATCCTATATTCAAAAGTATATATGGCGTATTTTTGATAATCACAATTCAAAAGATGTTTTCTATCCTTTTATTACTTTATATAGAGATATGACTTTTCTACAAAAAGAACAATTTTTTTGACATCAGAAAATGATTAGAAAACTTATTTTCTCATATCGGAAAATGAAAGTAAACTAGAATTTTTTTTTTAAAAAAAATCGATTTTTCTTAATTGTCAGAAATTCTGTGAAAATGGCTGTTTGTACATGTGTATCTATGCAATTATGGAATTCTCCCCTGGTGTTTAAAAATAATAGTTATTGATTAAATAAGTTAAAATCATTAACACATTATCTAAATAAATATCGGTCATATCATGTTGACTATGTTATTTATTCAATAAAAGAAGAATAAATGGAACAAGTATATAAAAAATTACAACTAAAGAGTTTGTTCAATAACATACGTTGGCGCGATTCTCCCTAAGGAAATGACATTTTCGACAGTGCGTGTGTTTATGAACAAATTAGCTTAAGAGACAGTACTGAAAATCAAAGTGAGAACACGCAGGGAGCAGCGATTTAATGCGCTTGCGGTTTATTGTATCAGCAACAGGCCTATAGGTCTACACGTTCAACCGAGTAACGTGCAACAACGCTTAAAAGGATGCTCAATTTAACAATCTAATGATTTATTTTAAAACTGAAAATTGACTTAGCTTTTCAGTTTCAATATTCAAGAGTGAAAGAGCATTTTAAAAAATCCAAATACTGCATCCATTTTGCTGTAACTGACTGTCTGTCTTTGCAGATTCATTAACTAACCCAGGAGTCATGAATTCCACATATCTTGTAACCGTATATATGAAAGGTGAAGATAACGAACAGTGATCAATCTCATAACTCCTATAAGCAATACAAAATAGAGAGTTGGACAAACACGGACCCCTGGACACACCAGAGGTGGGATCAGGAGCCCAGGAGGAGTAAGCATCCCCTGTCGACCGGTCACACCTGTCGTGAGCCCTATATTCTTATCAGGTAAACGGAGTTATCCGTAGTCAAAATTAGTGTGCTACGAACGGCCTAACAATCGGTATGAATCAGGTCAGACAGCATTTGACCCAATGATAAGTTGTATTGGCAAACAAGCTCTTGTGTATCAGTTGAGAGATATAAACATCATATGCAGGTGATAATGGAATATTGCTACATAAATGTGGGAAGTTGACGATGGAGAAGCTGAAATTATCCCGTTGTCATACAGTTCAGATGTAATTTTGCCGTTAATATCTACTTTCAATAAAATATCTAAGTATGAAGCAAAAGTGGACGACTCTGTGGTGTCTTTTATTTCGAGCTCACAGGGATATAAGGAATCGACATATAAATGAAAGAGATAAAACATCGTCAATATATCTAAATGTCGAATTGAAGGTCACAGCAAGAGATTTATCCTTCTCACGGAGAAGTTTCTGAATAAATTCTACTTAATATGAATATAAAACAGGTCAGCTAACAAAAAAAGCTCAATTCGTGCCCATGGGAATTCCAACAGACTGTTGGAAGACCCAATCACCAAAGACCACGAAGATATTGTCAATGAGGAACTCTAGCATATTTTTTACTTTTTATTTTTTTAATTTCAGAGTACTTGTGCGTGGAATCAGAGTGGCGTTTAACAAATTAATATTTTGGATGACTGATCACTAGATATGAATATTTCTATTTTCCATTTTTGTTGCTTCAACTGTCTATGATGTCAAAAAGTCTAGTCTTTAATTTATCGTGAGGAATGGTCGTGTAAAGTGTTGAAAAGTAATAGGTTTTCATGTCGTTGATCTGAGAAAAAAATTGCGATTTCAAGTTAACTAAAAGTTTTTTAGATTTTTTTTTATAATCCACATTTGATTTACACCACTTCTGGTATATGTAGTCCCACAGTAAGTTTGAAGTTTCTCCTTCACTGCTGTTAATATTTTCGTGAGGAGCAAAGATAGGGGCTTGGTAGAGCACTTACTGGATCCAGCGATGTATTTTTTTCTGTAAGGGTTTTTATGTAGTTTAGGAATCCAGTATAGGTACCGTAACTCATATTCATTCGACCCACCGACTGGGATACCAAATGTGCCCAAAACTGAAGCATGGTTTTGAAGAATTTCATCTTTTGAAAGGGCAGTTGGAGTATTTAAGCACGATTACCAAAAGTGGAGTTAATGCCAAGTTGTGTAATGACAATGAAATTGGTGATGAATACCATTATTTGTTTAAATATAGTAGATTTGTTACAATTAGAAATTAATGTATTGAATGGAGAAAGGGTCGCCACCAAATGCAGTAACAACAAAATCTATTTTTAATTCTGACAATATTGTCACGTTAAGAAAATTAAGTAAATTCTTAAAAGCTATCCATCATACCCTGTCCCCTCTATAATGACTTTGTTTATATTGCTGCAATTTGTACATGTGTATATATTGTGAACACATCATATTGTATTATATTTGTATGAACACTTGTATGTATTTTCTCAATAATTTTGTACTATTGGTATGGAGAATAAAGAATTGATTGTCTAACCGAATTAGAGGTGACGACACTGAATGCAGCATAGGTGGCAGTGGATTCATATACGATTAAGTCCAAAAATGGCTCAAATCGTCACACAATGATGCGTCTCAAACGTGTCCCAAATATAAGAAAAACTTAAAATATGTTAAGAGACATTTAACATTTGCAGTATAAATCAAATTCTATCATTATATGCATGAAATGTACTAGTTTACGAGTATTGTGAGTTTAATCAATGGCTAGTTCAATTCTACTTCAAAAAAGAGACTCGTTTTCACTTTATTTTTCCTTTCGAATATTGAAAGAAATAATGATTTGAAAGAAGCACGGGGAACGGAGGTGATGTACCCTTGAAATTATCAAAAGGTTCTCAAATATCGTAGACCCTTAGATTAGAAACACCATATTTTATTTTATTTTATTTTTTAATTTGGATGAATAATAAATGACATGGGATAAATCAACTCGTTTAAGCTTTACACTGTGTCCGCATTTCCGATGAAGTGGGATATTTGATATGATTTTATTTTTCACTTTCAAATATTATTCTGGTTATTTCCATGGAGGAATGGGAAATTTACGTTTTTGAAACTAACTGATAAATTATAATCACTTTTAAGAATGTTACCGAATCAAACGCGAGTCACAATCAGGCGCGTGGCTGTCTGTACGCAAGTACGTCTCTGCTTCTGTGTACACACCATTTGATGAGAGAGATGAATTCGGAGAAAATATATCTGCCTTTGTGCTCATCATATGTTATGTAGATATACAGTGTAATAGACGTATTTAGGATATTTACAAGTACACACGGCCCTCTGATCCCTGGTGTATTTTGCGTACACTTCGTTTTCTTTCTGGCTATGTGTATGAGTCAATAAATATTAATCTGAGAATATATTCAACGATATGTCAGCATTCCTCTTTGATATTCGAATATCGTCCTTATTGATTACCTGTAAAAGAAATCTGGTAGCATACACCCCGTGCACAACATTTATTTTTCGTCGATATCATTGAATACGATTGGTTTTATTCACTGACAGAAAAAATGCATAAACTGAAGATAACCATTTTGGGTAAAATATTTGGAGTTTTACTCACATTATTTTGCAAAATTGTGGCGAAAGAAGGAGGAGGGTACCCTCTAAATCTGTCATAGCAATTTGTGTTATGACACGATACGTGCCTACATAATCAAACATCTCAAGGGAGCTAAAACGAATATAAGAGGAAAAGAGGGGGAAGGTATACAGATACGTCAAAGGCATTCTATTGGGGGTTGATAATGCAATGTGTATCATGTATGATCCTCTTAAATGTACGTTAAATAAATGAATCCCATTTCCATTCTCAATGACGTGTAGCGTGTGATAGCGTGGCGAGAATTCCATCGTCATCGAAAGCAATTTTTATGACTTGCCTTAAAAATGGTGCGAACAGTCTAGCGCGCTGGTTACATGCTGCTAGGAGATTTGGTTCCGCAGGTCGTGAGTTCAACCTTGGGTATATAAGCTACTTTGTCAGTGTAAGATTTCGGATTTCCTCTCATTTTCCTCTTACATGTATCATATCAACCATTTCGGAAAATTCCGAAAGTCATATACAGCACTGTCAACACTTTTTCAATTAGAGGGCTTCGTTTCATGTCTTCACATGATTCGATATGAAGTCATGGTTTTGAGACCTATATTTTCTAGCTAACATACCAGTATATATATCAACAAGGATTCCAATTGACAGCTCAAAAGCGAAATCTTCAAGAATGAGATCTCTATATTTGCGACAGTCTGAAAAAAAAAGCAGTTATTGATGTGTAATCATTTAATAGAAGGTTCAGAAAATAGGTTTTAATGACATTCAAAAGACGTAATTCTCTCTACACAGTATATTTTTTGTAGCAATATTGTTAATTAAGGACGGGCTTAGAAAAAGTGAAAATTTTATACGATTCGTACCAGACCCGTGTTTGACACAACAGACCACGTTCATCTTGTATCCCTTGTATTATACAGCACCTTCTTGCAGTGAATTAAAATAATAGGTTTAGCAAAGCTTTGACAGATGCAATTCTTTAAATTAAAACAGCAGATCTATCTCAGACTTGACAGATACAATTCTTTCTGTTAATGGAATCGATCTCTGTTTGTATATCTTCATGACCTCGATAATGGATTCCAAGGGACGGATAAAATCGGCCGTCTTCTGTTTGTTGTCTTAATGAAGTCGCTTGCAATTATTCAATAGGAATTTCATGAAGTTGATCATTCAAAATTTCTAACTTTGACCTTGTACAAATAGGGAACAACAAAACATTCGCTAAAAGAATTTACTCACATTGCCCAGGCATGCAATTCTTAAAGTGGTATGCAAATTTAAATCATTATTCATGTATAAAAATTGCATACTTATTAAGATTTACTCCTCAAAGTTCATTAAATTGTTAGTATGTTCTTGCATGGGATAAAGGAATTTCATTTAAACAGGTACTCAGTACCATCTTTTCAAAAACTGTAATCCAAGAAAAAAATGTGTTTATGATAAAAGGTCACTATGACCTAGTTCTAAGATATACAATCAATATGCATTAAGTGACAAGTTACGGTTTAATGCTCCTAAGCCTTATAGTTATAAGTCTAACAGCGTTTTGCAATAATGTTTCCAGGCTGCATAGTATGAACAAGTGAAGATGGAGAGCAATGTTCAATCTCATAAATCCTTAAAAAATACTTTAAGAGGAGGACAAACACGTACCCCTGGACACAACAGAGGTGGGATCGGGTGCCTAGGAGGAGTAACCATCCCGTGTTGACATGTCACTCCTGCCGTGAATCCTATATCTTAATTGATCAGGTAAACGGAGTAATCCGTAGTCAGTCAGTATTAAAGAACAACGGTCTTACAATGGGAATGAAACACGCCAGACAGCATACATGTACGACCGACTGATGGCTTATATTTGCAAATTAGATCATTATAACAACCATAGAATTTGAGAAATGCTGACTTTAAATGAAACTGGTGAAACTCCTGTGACATCAACTTACAAATTTGTATTTGTCATTAACCTATCTCGATTTAATAATTGACCATACGCAGAACATCGCGTATCGAATCAGTTATTGGTCAAGAATTTTTCACTCATATATGAGACGTCACCAGTTGTAAATGAAGTACCACAGACCTATGCTTGGCGCTAAGGGCCGTAGCAATTAGGGTTCTTTAACGTGTCAAAGCCTGCAGCGATACGTGACCTCTGTTTTCAAGTTCATATCCGAAAGACCCACGATTCTCTCGTAAATCTCAAGAGCTTGGCGAAGGAGCATTCACTACCCATGTTTATGGCCTAGTTCTATCATCAACCAAACATGTAGTAGATGTCTAGTTGACTTCCGGAACTTCATTGAGCATACCTAGCCTAACATGTCAATGCGCATGTCTGGTTACTAAAGTTTAACCATGGTTGCAGTTTTGCAGACCAGACTTGCGCAGTAACACTTTTTCCGGTTTCGACCATAGGCTGTTCAATCGTACTATGGTTCAACTCTAGTTACTATAGTTGATACGGATTGATTGATTGTATCTTGCTTAACGTCTCACTCGAGAATTTTTCACTCATATGGAGACGTCACCAAGACCGGTGAAGGGCTTCAAATTTAGGCCTTTGCTCGGTGCTTACAGCCATTGAGCAGTTAAGCTTCTTTAGCGTGCCACACCTACTGTGACACGGGTCATCCGTTTTTAAGTTCATCTCCGAGGACCCGTGACATTCACACCTGATGCCGAGCGTTTGGCGATGGAACTGCCACTACCTGTTTTAACGACTTAGGTGTTTCGCGGCCGGGATTCGAACCCCGGGCCTTCCACATGCGGGAAGTTGAAGCGGAAGGCCGGGGTTCGAATCCCGGCCGAGACAGACCGAAGTAGTTAAAACAGGTAGTGACAGTTCCATAGTCAAACGTTCAGCATCAGGTGTGAATGTCACGGGTCCTTGGAGATGAACTTAAAAACGGATGTCCCGTGTCACAGTAGGTGTGGCACACTAAAGAACCCTCACTGTTTAATGACCGTAAGCGCCGAGTAAAGGTCTAAATTTAAAGCCCTTCACCGATCTTGGTGACGTCTTTAGTCTATTGCGGTAGCCACAAGTATGGGACATTCTCCAATATTTTGAATGAAATTTATGTGAATTTAATCTGTCCATTTTGCATATCATATTTCATACTATCAGTAGATATTATGACATCAAAACATTCTTGACATCAGATGTTTGGTATGCAAGCGCAAAGAGGAAAGTTTGGGGCGCTTTATTATTATTATTATTATTTTCTTCTAACTGAGTTAAATATTAATTTTGAGTGATGTGGGACGTTTTTAAAACACGTGTCCCTAGATACATTATCATAATGAAATGGAAAATCACTGATCGAGTTCTGGTGAATGTAGGCTACAAAATGAATCGGAGATGTGGTATATATTTTTGGACATATAAACTGATGATTGCCATTTTGCTCATTTGTGTGATGAGCTAGGTAGACGCTCTCTCAGT
Organism: Ostrea edulis; assembly: GCF_947568905.1. Lineage (NCBI taxonomy): Eukaryota > Metazoa > Mollusca > Bivalvia > Ostreida > Ostreidae > Ostrea > Ostrea edulis. The sequence goes on from NC_079170.1 coordinate 29,221,950, forward strand.
CTCAGAATCTGCAGGAACTTGCCGAAAGTGCTTTAATGTAGGAGGAGTAGCAAATATTCCTCAAAGGAGCATTCGGAATGTCTGTCAGTCAAAGACACCTCGCCTACTTGGTGTTATCGACACTAATTAATAAATAACATGAAACATCGTCCACTGTAAATCCCGTCAATATGCAAGCGAATAAACCACACTTAAATTACGCGAATCTTCCATGTATGAGTTGTTTCAAAATCAAAGTACGTGCTCATTTCTAAGAATGATTCTGATTGGTTACCTTTTTATTTCGTCACGCAATGTCTTGGTGTATATAAACAACATGGAGGAAGACAATTTTACAAGAAAGTAAAAGTTTTGTTAACGGGGTATAAACAGCTAATGCTGTGACCTACAGAAGGTAAAGTCATTAAAGATTATAGAGAAATGGACCCAGCAGGACTTCTGTAGAACTCGCATCCAGGAGAACCCGTACCCAGGAGAACTCGTACCCAGAAATTGGTACGAGTTCTCCAAGAGAAGTCCTACCCATTAATATCTGGGCACGAGTTCTCCTGGAGAAAAACTTTGTCATTTTATCAAATAGAAATGTGGGTACGAGTTCTCCTGGGTGCGAGTTCTCCTGATACCCCCAGCAGCATAGCACATTCTTTCTAAACATTTAACAGTATAAATCATTCTTTTGGAAATGATACTGAATCTGTATTTATGAGAGACATACGTGTCTAACGAAGATGCTGCAAAGATAAAATGTATCACTATGCATATATTTAAAGTATTTCTATTTTGGAGAGGGGTCTTGAAAGTCTATATTGTTAATTCTACATGTATTTTATGTATCTGCTCTCTTTCATACCTTTTTATAATGTCAGAACATGGACTGGGAAGCTGATAAGCCCAGCGCATGGTTTATAATTACAAGTCTCTATGTAGTCTACGCTTTAGAACAATGAAAATATCAAAGAAATTAGTTGAAAACATTCGTTTTAAAAATTTAAAGTTCTAATTTAACATACAGCGACTTCAGCAAGAACCACATTTTAACATACATGTTTCTTAAAAACTCTGTTGATTAAAGATGGGGATCCAGGATTTCACAGAACTTTTTAACAACCTGGACACAGCATGTAAAGGTTATGTGACAACAGAGCAAATAATAGATTTTCACCAATCCATTTATTTTGCTCCTGTGGCTGTAGAGCATGTGAATGGTGCTATACAGACTGTATGCGGGACACCAGGCATTGTGGGAAGGTGAGTTAAATATAACCATCTTGTATTTAATGAAAACACAAACTGGTGGTTCAGGTTCTTAAAGTTGTTTATTATATCCTAATTCTGGAGGATGATCTAAAGATATGTAAAATCATTAAGTACTCTCTCACTCTATCCTTCACACTTTTAGTTATATTAAAATAATAATTTCAAAATATCTATAAATTATTAAATGTAATAGATAAATATTTATCAATGGAGTGAATTTAAACTCTTACCGTAAACTCGGAAAAATAGAAACTGCGGTGAAACTAAGTTTCTTTTATGTGATGATGTATATGTAAATAATGGTCATTCAGTCCGGGTAGGAGTGTTGTCAGGTTAGTTTTTGGAATTGGCGCGAATCTTACTTATATAGCACCAAAACCAGTAAAACAACTCACAAGATACTCACAACCGTCCATAAACCATACTGTGACATAAACAAGAATATTCATCTCAGCCTCTTTTGGATTAGTCCTTTAAAGAAAATATTGCAGGACATAAATCACATTTAAATAATAATTACTGTCGATTCCTTATATACATATTATTACAAGTCTTAGGAATTTATCATGTTATTTCATGAGAGGCATATCACTCACGAAATAAAATTATGCGCTTAAATTTTTTTGGTGCTAAATTAAAACATGTAAGGAATCTTGATTAACAGACGACGAGCGAATTCATTTTCTCATGATTTGCCGTATATGAGTCATTTTGCCATATTGATTACTCGCGTAAATAAGGAATCTACAGTATTTTTATTTTCAGCAAGTACGATATATTGATTTTAAACTAAACCATATATGAAGTTGTTGAAATCTTAAAGATTTGAATTTTTGGAATTACATTACAATAAGTGACAACTTAGACTGGAGTCAATAACATTTACTAGTAAATGTTCCTCTGACAAACAAAAATGTGACACACACTTCTCTCGTCCAACCCATCATTAAGTTTGGAACGAATATAAACAATGTCAAATTTATCAAAATGAACACTGAAGAGGTACAAAAAGGGCTTCTTGATGTGTTGGTGATAATTAAACAAACACAACGTTCTAAGCCCCAGATGCAGTTTTCAATATGATAAAGCATTCACTCAGAGGCTTGGAAAGCTTAAAAAACTAAGGACTTATAGGACCTGGTAATGTAAGACAAAGGGGTGATCCAAAGGTATTCAGACAATATATACACTGAAATAGAATATCCTAAGTTTGTTATATATGGATTCAATATAAAAAAAAATTCTTCCGAAGTGTAATTCTGAAATTAAGGTGTTAATAACGGCTAATAAGTTAGTTATCCTTTACACAGGTCCAAATAAAACATTAATTGGCAGAATTTTTGTAGGTCTTCTCTGTCTTCTGGAGGTCTTGAATTACTTCTAGGTCTTCAATTACAGATGCCCGTTAAAAACATGCACACCAAATCAGATTGACTTAATTACATACATAAAATGTCAATAAAGGTTTATTTTATGTGCGAACCAGGACTTTCTGATACCAACAGATAGGTTTATATACATTAGGGGTCAACACATATGATAAGGCCATGAAGCAACAAAGATACATTCTTCTTTCCAGATGCCATTTCAACATCAATCATATTAATTATAATTCATTACTTTTCCTATTATTATATACCGTATAGCGGATTTTTTCCGCGGGGGGATAGAATTGGTTTATTTTAGCGGTAAGATTAGCTTTCCGCCAAAATTTCACTCGCCAGATATGCACCCAATTGCAACTTCAGTATTTTCAAGAGAGAAAACTCTTTCCTGTCCACCTTTATTCCGCTAAAATCATAAGCATACCTTTGAACCAGCAAATCATCAAATTTTTGACCTACTGGAAAAACCCCCACTATACTATAATATTACCTCAGCCACTGTGCATATGCGAATATTCATTTCAATGTTTAAATTTCTCTTATAAACATTAAAAATCAGATTTTCACAAACAATTAACAATACTCTCCCTGAAAGAAATTCATATACAGATTTGGAAGATTTTCATGCCTTCAAATTTTTAAGAGTCCATGAAGTTCAACCATAAAAATGGAAATTTTTCAAATATTTGGGATTTTTTCTTTGCCACTTTTGTAGGATAAAAATTTGTTCCAGACCAGTAGAGTGAGATTACAACCTATATAATTATTACATTGTATATAGAGTGAGATAACGACCTATATAATTATACTTTATATGTAGTGTTAATTGATGAAATTTTATACAGTCTTTTTAAAAAAAAAAATTTTTAAGGTCACATTTCATTGATGTATTGGAGGAGCTAGAACGCAGACGGTCGATAGAGGAACAATCTTACTGGGATTTCCAGGCCCTGGACTATAACAGCACAAATAGGATTTGTCTCAAAGATGCCCTACTGCTGTTCAGGGAATTCCACCAGAACAGGTATTGATCAGGCATTTTTCCTTTTTATTACTTGCTCTCAGAGCATCAGTCAAGCAGATAATCCATTTTTCATATTCATGTTTGACCGTGAGCATCAGATTGTGCAATGGGTGTGTCATTTATAGGTACATCTCTAGAAATTCAATAAGTTTTAATGTCGGTCAACCACTCACCATCTAAAAAATGGCAATAGAAGGAAACATTCCCCCCCCCCCCCCCCCAAAAAAAAGCTCAATCGTATGATAAAAAGTATTTACTTTTTTTTTTAAGCAGATAAATGAGGATTTAGATGGATTGTGTAAAATATGGTTGTTTGGTACATTTGCTACAAGGACCTGCCGAATGTTTATTGATAGAGCAGTGAAGATCCGGTTAAGGCACTCGTTGTTTTGCAGGTTTTCCATGTATACGTGGCATAAGTTTCTGGACTCCCGAGCAGTTCCTGGTGCTGATGTTTACTTTGATGAGATCCGGTTCTGGTTGTGTGGTTATCCGGAGGGTGAACCAGCCACTTTGGAGCAGATTACCAAAGAGGAAGCTCGCCTGGAACGAATCCAAGGGAAGCACGACCTTGATGGCTATAATGCCTATAAAGTATTGCAGGTAAGACATTTAGAGAATTGTTACTGAATACAAGCAGGTGAGACATTGAGAGGATTGTTACTGAATACAAGCAGATAACTCTACATCGAGAGAATTGTTACTGAATACAAGCAGGTAAGACATCGAGAGAATTGTCACCGAGTACAAGCAGGTAAGAGATCGACAGAATTGTTACTGAATACAAGCAGGTGAGACATCAAGAGAATTGTTACTGAATACAAGCATGTGAGACATCGAGAGAATTGTTACTGAATACAAGCAGGTAAGACATCGAGAGAATTGTTACTGAATACAAGCAGGTAAGACATCGAGAGAATTGTTACTGAATACAAGCAGGTAAGACATCGACAGAAATGTTACTGAATTCCTAGGAAAAAGGGCCTTCTAATTCTGGTATTATATTCACCAAGTCAAATGGAATGGATTTAATGATGCAATGAAATTTTTACCAGAAATATATCTTCATTTATCACCTGTTTACTCCTTTATCCAGTGGACATCCCAACAATACAGTGATGTGAATGAATAACCGAGGGGGAGGGGCTGTGAACATGTGACTTATAAAAGAATCTCCCATGGTTTGTGGTTTGATATGATTTATATCCTACTCGCCAAGGCTCAGGGATGCAAAACACACAACTCAATGAATATAAACCATATCAAACCACAACCCATGGGAGATCCTATATTTATTAATTCACCAATTTTTTGGGGAGAGGAAATATTTAGAACTTGTAATATTATGCATGTATTATGATACAAGTAAAATACGTTTTTAAAATGACAATCTTATACAATACATTTGATTCATTACCTTAAAGATGTGTAAGTTTTTTCTCCTTTGCTTCATTATAGGACGATGACAACGAAACTCAGGAATATCAAGACGAAGCACAATACCACATTAAGAGGAGGATGAACAAGTGCGTAACTGAACCATGATATAATAGTATTCTGTAATCAGGGAAATTTTCACTCCATGTTATTTTCGAACAGAACATACTGGAAAATGATTTCGTCCAGATTTAAGTTCGTTTAAAGTTGTTACTAGCTGCTTTAAAGTAATGAATGAGTTCATATTCACCCGCTTCTGAATTTGCCCATTTAGGATAAAGGCAAAATGGATGAAAATAAAACAGGGGTGAAATGCTGTAGAAACCGAATTGATTTTTACTGTATTTATTTCACATACAGGTGATCTTGATTTTTTTGTTTGTTTTTGTTTTTTAATTACATACAAGGTCTAATAGTTTCTTTGTAAGTAAGATCTGTGGAAAATGTTGCATAAAATGTCAATCTTCTGAATATACGTAAGTGTGTAGAAACACATTACACTAGTAAGCCATCGATTACAGTATGATTTTTTGTATGCGATTTATGCTTTCATTTTACATATACACTGTATAGGTGGAAGAAGCAAGGACTGGAGGCCATGTTGTTTGATGATGGACTTGAGGTTGAGGACCTGGAATCCCATGATGCCTCAAAGGATCATGTGACTTTAAATGATGTCATGGATGCTTTGGAATCTAAATATGAACTTCTGCGGGAGAAATTATTGTTAGAAATGGCCCGTCTTTCATCTTGTAAGTATGAATGTAATTATCATTGAGTAATTATTATCATTGATGTAATTATCATTGATAGTTAGTTAAGATATATAGACATTTTTAATGTTTACTAATAGATTTCAAGTCATATCTTTTTCAATTAAGGTGATAAAAATTGTTATAGTATAATTGCTTTTGAAAATATTTAAAACAAGTGATAAAAGAGTATAAAAATATTCTGTTTCATTGACATTTTGCAGGCTTAATGCTGGCTATTAATCACAAAGTTATGTATTGTTGTATTAGCACCAGTATGTTGTACAAGTTATCTTTTACAGCAATTGAAGGCGACCAATCAGAAATCTACCAAGAACTATGTAAGAAAGAAAGACAACTCCGTCGAATGGGAGCTCTTGATACAGAGGTGGACAATCTCCCTGGGTCCAGGATTCCTCTGCCCAATACTCTGCTAGGAATGATGGGAAATGTCAGAACCATCGACAGAAGGCAGAAAGAGGAAGCAGAAAGGCGAATCAAAGACCTGGAGATGCAGGGAGGCTTTAAGGATGATATTGGGAAAATCATCATGTCTGAATACAGAGAATCGGTGGATGGTAAGAATGGCAAACAAGTATTGAAAATATAACATGAAGCTTTGTCTGTGTGGTATATAGTTCTTCTGAATTATTGCTGTACATACTGAAGTTTTTCTGAAAAGGGCCAAAAATATTTAATATACATGTACAATGTATATCTGATCATTTATATACATTATATACATATATGTGGCAAAGGGTGGTTTTGGTTTGATTCTTTGAATCTACATGCATTTTATTCATAATTTTGCTTAAGTTTTCACTTTCTCATGGACATGTATTCATTCATTTAGAAGATGATGTTTTGTAGAATACAGTCTTATTAATTATAAAAATTGAGTTGTAATTGTTATAGATCAGGGGTGCATTTTACAAAAGAACTTACGACTTATGACCAACTTTACATACTGGAATCACTCCCGTTTTTTGTAAGATAAATCACTCCAATATAAAATAGTGAAGAAATAATGTTGAAAATGAAGTTTCAGAAACGTTTTAATTCCCTCATTTAAACTAATACTTGTGTAATACAATTTAAGACTTGCGACTTTGTCGTAAGTTGTTTTGTAAAACGGGCCCCAGGATATTAGAAGATTGAGAAGAGTATTTATTTTAATTAATCACTGATCAACTGTAATATTTATTCTTGATTAGGTGACTCCTCTTGTGGAGCTGCTCTGTTGAAAATCAACACACGGTATCAAGATGAGAAGGAGGCCATTTTGTCAATAATCAAGGAAAAGGGAGGGCAGATAGGGGTTATCACCATGGAAGCCAGTAGGTTGTCCCGGCAACATTTACTGGCAACAGAGGAGGCAGAGTTCCAGCCCTGTGCTCTTGCTGTGGGCTTAGCTGAAAGACCCCAGGGCTACAAGTCAAGCAGGTACCTTGAGAAATTATAATTTTAACACTAGTACATGTGTAGCATGTACATCGGCAGATAACAAAGTGTTCTTACATTGAATGAACTGATAATCTCAAAAGAGGAGTTTGTACCAAGTTGTATTGTTACTGAAGTAATCTCTTTTGGGAATCTCTTATTTGTGTCATGCCATAAAAAATCTTATGTACGCAGTTATCATAGCTTAGGGATTTGAAAGACAGGTATAACATGCAAACTCATTATTTGATAACATGGAAACAAAATCCATGAAGCATGAATCTGCCTCCAGAGGTAGCTTTGATCTGCATAAATCTGACTCTAGAGGAAGTTTTGTATAAATCTGAATCTAGAGGAAGTTTGCATAAATCTGACTCTAGAGGAAGTTTTGTATAAATTTGAATCTAGAGGAAGTTTGCATAAATCTGACTCCAGGGAGGAGGTGGGGGGAGTTTTACATGGATCTACCTCTTGAAGTGGTTTCGCATGAATCTGACTCTGAAGGTGGTTTAACATGAGGTAACCTTGTACGGATCTTCCTCCAGAGGTAGTTTTACATAAATCTGCTACAGAGGCAGATTTGCACTGAATGATGAATGTAGGGAAATTATATTTGGCAAAATGTAAATATTTTCTATTGAATTACAATTTCTAGTAAGAGACACGTCAGACAAATTAAGATTAGTGTTTTGGATGTTTGATTATAACATTGTAAAATCTGGATTTTAAATATGACTGCGGTTTTATTTTAATCAATATTACATTAAGCTACACAGGGGTTTAGATTGAGGGCAGGTGGAGCTTTTTGTTGTCTGATGATGTTGCCATTCTTTTCTCTGACTTTGTACTTTGGATACAATACATTGTTTCTACAGGGATTCTATGCATGGTCGATAAACAGACAAGTGTTTAAAACATTAAATGTTCAATATCTTCAGGCTTACCGACTGGGACAGACTTCGTTGTGAAACTCTGGCAAAGCTTAGACTTCAGGCCAAGAAAGGAAGAAAACAAATTAAGTCTCCCCAGAACTACTGTGACCTTGACCAATTGGAAGAAATGGGAGTGGTGGATCTACAGAAAAAGCTGGTGGTGGAGCTAGTGGAAAGACATAGATATGAAAGAGAGGTAGATGTATAATGCAGGGAAGGAAACACAGCAGACATATTGATTCAACATCATGTCAGAACTTATTTGGATGAATAAAATTTGTAATAGATACAATGTAGATCAATTTTGAATTTATGGATTGTAATGTAATGTTAAAGGATAAATTAAGGAGGTACTCTACATCGTCACAATGGCTGACTTCCTTTTAAAACATGAATGAAAATGTGAATATCCAATATTTGTCTATTCATTTCGAATACATGTATCTTTGCCTAGCTGAGCAGCTCAGTAGGTTAGCACGGTGACTGCAGATCTGTAGATCACTGGTTCGAGTCCAGCAAGAGTTTTAAATTTATTTTTTTTCAGATTGCTTTCTACATGTACTAGAATTGCATTTTTGACTAAATAATGTAAATTGAAAGTTTCAGAATATTGTTGTACATATCCTCCACTTTTCATCCATATCAAATATCTCTGGTGTAGCATACATGTACCTCCTTAAGATAGTATTGGTCATATTGATATAGAAATGCATGCTAGTTCTTAATGACAAGGACTCGTTAGAACAATATTTTATCACTTCATACAGACTCATGTTGATCAGCAAATTCTTTTGTAAGCTTTATTATACTTATTCCAAATGACTAAGTATTTCATCTTGCATATATTTAACAAAATCTGTATTTCGCTTTTCCTGTTTATCATCAGGCTGGGATTCACATGCTACAAGGAAGAGACAGCGAGAACAGTAAAGCGATAGCCAAATCAATGACCGCAGGAGAACGAAACAAACTGCTGAAAACCCTCCGTAACCGGCACACGAACTGGAAAAACAGCCGATCCGACAACAGCCAAGTTCTGCACGGCATACTGCAAGAAGGTATATCTTGAGATCATATAGCAAATCAGTAAACTTTGTATTGCTTTTTAAGAAGGCAATGTAACTAAATATTTAATTTTTACTGTTGTTTATCGCATGAATTATATGTTTGCAAGATGTCATTGAACTCAGTTTTTTCAAAGTCATGAGAATTCGAAATTGTGTAATCACTGCAGAATTTTCTAATGTGCTATGTCATTGGTTAGTTTTTCTTCTTCTGTACACCTTTGCGAATCTGTTTGTTTGTACATGTAGGTATGGGTTTGTACTACGAGAACAAGAAGTTAGAATTACAGGATGTCTTGGCCAAGGTGTCGGAGGATGATGCAAACGAAGCAGTCCTGGCAGACCTCCAACAGAGGCAGGAAGGAGAATTCATCATGGTCTTGGATGATATTGCTCAAAAGGTTATTTGATGACTTTCTGAATATCCATGATTTAGAAATATTTATCTTTAGTAGTGATGGGAAATCGGAAATTTTCATAATCAATTATCAAATATAATCGAAAGTGTATTATCAATTAAATAATCGAAAAGATAGAACTTTTCGTTTTTATATATAAATAATCTTTTTCTATTAAGAAATGAAACTTATAATTCTTTATTTGATGCATGTACATGTATCAAGCGAAAAATTGAACAGAAAATTTCATCAATGCGCGTAGCTTCCTAACTATTTATTTCTTATCATTTAATTATGTTTTTGAAATAGAAAAACAAATAATTTCTCTCATCAAAAAGCTTTAATTAACATTTTTGAAATGGCGTGTAGGAATACCTATACGTAACAATGAAAACAACAACAAAACTGGCATGGCTGTGCGTTCAGGTCAGGTAGAGGTACTGTGGATTGTACGCCAAATTAAAGGTGCAATGCTTCAAAACTGAATTAGATATAAAGGAAGAGAACAAGCTGTGACTGGATGTATGCTGCATTGCATTCGAGGAGACGTTGAACACTATTTGTGTCGTAGGAACGGTGGAATGCGACTTGGCTCCATTTCAACATCAAGTAAAAAGCTCAACACCTCTTCATCTAAATTGCCCTCATTGACTGAGCCCCATATAATGCAGTTCAATTTCATTAATATCTCGCATATCAAAAGTCGCTACTTGCTCCATCATGTTATCGAACTGGTAAAACAGACGATACATACCTGGAACTCGTGTTTACAATCTGTCTGCTTCTACCAGTCAGTGTCCTACATCATCAAGTTGACTATTCTGCCACGTCATCACTAGGCCTATGTGTATTGTTTCTTTAAATTAATTTGTAATTTATTCATATATTTGGTTGTGTTTATATTTGGTAGCATCAATTGAATACATTTTGTTTACAATGCTTGATTGGAAATTCCAGTTCTATATATACCGCTAAAATTAGAACGGGGAAGACACATTTCAGAGAAAAGTAGTCCTGCGTGTTTAGTGCAGATGAACTCCGGACGAAATTTTTTTTTTTTGACTTAAAAATCAAACAAATTTTTCATCCAATCAGCATCGTTGTTCAGTCATCAATTTAAAAGTTATTAAACGATAACAAAATAAAAGGCCTTAAATTCTCTAATCACCTTTATTGGCATATTTTTTCAAACACAACCTACAAACTGCGTAAGACTTTTCTAGATTAAATGGCTTTTGTTGCTGGTCTCTCCTTTTTCTTAACAAACTCAAAATAGTCCCATACATTTGATTTCGGATTCTTTCTAGGATATGGAAATATTTCTTAAGGCACAGTGACATTCTTATTTTTATTCGGATCGATGTCGCGTAGTACCACCATATTTTTTTTTTACTTCAGAAGAAAGTGTCAAGTAGTATGAAGTTATTTTTGTTTCTTAGTCATGTTTTAATTTTTTTCAAATTAATTGATTATGAAAATTGTAATCGACATCGGGAGACTTGTAGCGACCGACTTTGTCGCAATGATCAGCCCATTACGAAATATAACTATAAACTCAATTTCGCCATTTTTGAAAGTATTTGAAAATCAGATATTATGAATGCTTCAAAGCAGTTTTACATGGTTTGTTACAGATATATGAAGCTTAAAAGTTGGTGAATTCAGGGACAACCGTGTGTAGACTGTAAGAAAAAAATACACAAGTCGTCACATGTTTTTGTAATTCATTTGTTTTCATTTTAGACGAAAGATGACTTGATGAAGTTAATACTTGCCACCAACAAACACCGGATTGAGGAGCACTTTGACAATTTAGCCTTTGTAGTCCTGGGAACCATCGAAATCAGTGAGGATAATAAGGACTATGTGAAGGCCCTCGAGGAGAAATACGATGCCCTCAGGGACAGAGTGCTTATCATGGGCCTCAAGGACGAAATGAAGGGAGAGTGGAAGAGGTATGTTAAACATCTTGCCAGCAGTAACCAAAATACTGTTTGCAGGAAATGTTCACTCTTGTTTTCATTTTTTGTTCAAGAAAAATGTGAATTCAAAATGGATTGATTTGAATTACATGTAACTCATTAATAAACAGTTTGTAGTGTATTCAATATCAAGTATTAAAAAAAGTTCAATGCATTGTGACAAAAATAATACAGGTGAAAATTTCCCTGTTTAGAGTACTTTGTAACCTCCCCCCCCCCCCCTCTCTCTTTCTCTCTCATACACACACAAAACATAATGATATGTTTGGTGAATAGAATAGAAACATAACACTAAAAGAGAATAAGATATACCAAAGCTTAGTCTAACATAAACTGATAGGAGATTATACATGTGTATTTAGGGGTGTCTTAGTGTGTAACTTAGCCATGTGTAGAATAATCTTGTCGTCTGCTTACTTTACTGTCTGTTCTGTTGGGAAGGAGACACATTGTGCAAACAACCTGTTTGTCTGAAGAGAAATCTTGATGTAAATTTTTGAAGTTTGATCACAAACTGTAATCAAATTGCAGTATTTCATGTGATATATTTCAAAATTCATTGTAGAATGACAGACAAAGAAAGGAAAAAAGAAATGAGAGAGAGAAGAAAACAGGAGAAGAAGTTGAGAGGGACAGGCAGTGCGGAGGAGCTGGGAGAACTCATTGGTCGCAAGCACAAGGCCAAGGTCAGAAGATTATCTCTATAAATTGATATGAATATACATGTACATATATCTTATCTACGAAGTATTCATCACAATGATTCGTTTACATGTACATATATCTTATCTACGAAGTATTCATCACAATGATTCGTTTACATGTACATATATCTTATCTACGAAGTATTCATCACAATGATTCGTTTACATGTACATATATCTTATCTACGAAGTATTCATCACAATGATTCGTTTACATGTACATATATCTTATCTACGAAGTATTCATCACAATGATTCGTTTACAAGTACATATATCTTATCTACGAAGTATTCATCACAATGATTCGTTTACAAGTACATATATCTTATCTACGAAGTATTCATCACAATGATTCGTTTACATGTACATATATCTTATCTACGAAGTATTCATCACAATGATTCGTTTACATGTACATATATCTTATCTACGAAGTATTCATCACAATGATTCGTTTACATGTACATATATCTTATCTACGAAGTATTCATCACAATGATTCGTTTACAAGTACATATATCTTATCTACGAAGTATTCATCACAATGATTCGTTTACAAGTACATATATCTTATCTACGAAGTATTCATCACAATGATTCGTTTACATGTACATATATCTTATCTACGAAGTATTCATCACAATGATTCGTTTACATGTACATATATCTTATCTACGAAGTATTCATCACAATGATTCGTTTACATGTACATATATCTTATCTACGAAGTATTCATCACAATGATTCGTTTACATGTACATATATCTTATCTACGAAGTATTCATCACAATGATTCGTTTACAAGTACATATATCTTATCTACGAAGTATTCATCACAATGATTCGTTTACATGTACATATATCTTATCTACGAAGTATTCATCACAATGATTCGTTTACATGTACAGTTGAACTTCGGTCTCGAATACCATGAATATTTCAAAATGTAAGTCCCAACTACATTTATTTACTTCATGCATTTTGAACTCAATAATCTGAACTATCGAATACTTCGAAGTGCTTTCTCGGCTCCATTTAATTTGAGATAACGAGGTTTAACTGTATCTTTTTCTTCCCCGAATAGTATGTTATAATGCTGATTATTTTCATTTCTAATGCATTATACATTGTGCATGTATTGTCAGATTTCATCATCTTGAACATATAACATTTTGTCAGCCTTTACTGTAAAGAAAATGATGGCAAAATCTTTTTGCATGCCTCACAAAAGCCAAGATTGCTATATTATTATACCCCCTGCAATAAGTTGTGGGGGGTGAGGGGGGGGGGGGTATACTGGAATCGGGTTGTCCGTCTGTCCGTCCGTCTGTAGACACAATGGTTTCCGGGCTAAAGCATTATCCTTTCCACCTACCATCACCATATCATATATATGGACTACCCATGGGATGAAGATGTTCCCTATCGATTTTGGGGTCAAAAGGTCAAAGGTCAAGCGCACTGGACATCGAAGTAGCAATATGGTTTCCGGGTTCTAAAGCTTTATCCTTTCCACCTACTGTCACCATATCATACATATGGACTACCCATGGGATGTAAATGTTCCCTATCGATTTGGGGGTCAAAAGGTCAAAGGTCACGTGCACTGGACATCGAAATAGCAATATTGTTTCCATTTAAATTCTTTAACGGCTTTTTTCATCGCATGGAGATGCTGTGTTCCTAGATAATCCATTTCTCCCTACAAATGAGAATACCCAAGGTTTGTCGTGCCATTTGTTTTTTACACTCAGAAAAGAGGTAGTTTATACCTATTACCAACACCCTTTGGGAGTTTGGGGTAAGCGGGGGGTATTCTTAGTGAGTATTGCTCACAGTACCTCTTGTTGAATTTGGACTGTACCGTGTATACTGTAAGAGATCTTTAATCATTAATGTCAAGTGAGTTTGCAAATAATATTTGCTTCCACAAGTTAAGGTATTTTGTGTTTTACACACACTTGCTGTTTTGTATTCAAAAGTAAGAGACCCTTTTTTTTTTATTTTAACACTGGGAACAATTGATACTGATGATTTTTTCTTTTTTTAAGATGTTGCCGACTCTCAGAAAGTTGATGGGGGAAGAACGGGGAGAATTTGAAGCCAGGTTTATGAAGCAGAAGGCAACAGGACAAACTTCTGGTATGATCTTAAAAATATAGATTTCTGTCAGCTGAATTTGTAGGAAGTGTTTTATATTTTTGTTAGAGAGAATTAAAAAATAATTTCATTAAACGGTATATTTTAAAAAGTTGTTGAGGAGGTAAATGTTATTGGGTCTTTTGACGTTAATTCCTGTGATATTCAGATGAGAAGGCTAATGGAAGCTTTGAACCAGAGAACGTCTTAGCTGATTTGATTCCTCGCTACGATGAGGAACTGGACGTTCTGGTCATGTGGCTGAACAGACCTGAGACAAAATCTCTGTCCACCAAACAGCAGAGAATTAAAATCCTTCAGCTCAAGTTGGAGATGTGCGCAGCAGAAATGGAGGAGGATTTTGAGGTGGCTGCCATGTTTGTGGGCTTGCTGGAGAGAGTGTTAGCTTCTCATCATGGAAGGTAAAGATAATGGATGCTACCAACATTTTGGAGACTTTTTATGCACTTGCATAAAAATGTGGGTGTATTATGCGATACCGCTGTCATCCGTCTGTCCCTTTAACTCCTCTTCAACCCTTTGGTGGTTGGAAATTGTGAAGATGTTATGAAATTCATGTATAGTCTGATTTCATCAGTTTTCATTGAGCACTAATTTTCCTTGTTATCATGGGTGAACAAGACTAGGAAATTAAATGAACAGCAATGTACAGTTTTTATACAAGAGGAAGCAATATGTGGAAAGTGTCTAATTTTTTCATGAATTTTCATGTCAATGAAATAATTTGTTGTGCTTTTGGTAAAACTGTAAAATTTGATGGCGCACAAAAATTAATGAAATCACAGTAAAAATTTATAAGGAAATCACAGTATACTATTTAGATTTCCTCAGATATTCTACACACAGATTATCTCAGGTACTGCATATTGAAAAAATGATAATGTGAAAGATACAGTGTGCGAAACTAACTTTAAAGTCCTATAGACTTTCGGTCCATAGTCATTTCATTTCCTATAGACCACATGAAATTTCTATAGACCAAAATTTAACATGCAATATTCATTGTTATTAAAAAATAAATAACAGACACAAATTTGATTTGGTAATTCGTTCATAGTTTAATTATATTCTTTTTTCAATTTCATGCACAAGCTTTTCAATTAGAAGTTCGTTTTCTTTTTCATTTTGTTCCAGCTCAGTTTCACTGTCTGAATCTTCATCTAAGTCACTTCTACTACTTTTCGTTTTTTCATAATTTTCTGTGACTTTAGCCTTGCTGGAACTTGTTGTACTGACCACTTTTCGTTTGATTCCAGTGCATGCACCTTCCACATATTTTAACTGTTCAAAAAAGGACATTCTGAATTTGCACAAAAAATGGTGTACATTGAAGTGAATATCAAATTGATCCCCCCTGTTGAAAATGGAATAATCTGATTCAAATGATTTGTAATTACATTGTGAAACATTAGGGGTGAAAAGAAACATCAGCGTAATACATATAAACTGGTTCTGCTTCTCATATATGTTTAATAAGCGGCGGGGAACCAGTTATTTACTCAGAATTCCTATAGACAAGTCGGTCTATAGCTATTTTGATTGTTATAGACCGACTCGATTTTCTATAGACATTGTCTATCGGTCCATGGTTAATTTCGCACACTGAAGATATGAGTACATGGCTACCCTATGAAGGGTTCATATTGTTTTCTAATGTATATATGGCATATGTAAAATTACAGTTTTCTACAGCAGTAAAAAAATTGTTCAGAAAGAATTACATAATTACTCTGTGCATCATTTTAGTAATATATTACAGACATGCTACAGATAATGTGAGACAGAGAGACCTGGCGAGGAGGAGGACCCAGCTGCGGAGTCAGAGAATACAACAAAATGAGGCTTACGAGAAAAGGCTGATTACTGATCCTCATCCCCGTCATGGTAAATCAATTATCTGCCCTTGATACATGTAAATATCAATTATCTGCCCTTGATACTTGTAAAAATCAATTATCTGCCCTTGATACTTGTAAAGATCAATTATCTGCCCTTGATACTTGTAAAAATCAATTATCTGCCCTTGACACTTGTAAAAATCAATTATCTGCCCTTGATACTTGTAAAAATCAATTACCTGCCCTTGATACTTGTAAATATCAATTATCTGCCCTTGATACTTGTAAAAATCAATTATCTGCCCTTGATATTTGTAAAAATCAATTATCTGCCCTTGATACTTGTAAAAAAATCAATTATCTGCCCTTGATACTTGTAAAAAAAAAAATCAATTATCTGCCCTTGATACTTGTAAAAAGCTTTCATTTTTAATGAAATTCATACAGTTTGATATTTTCAATGTTTTATTCACAGAGCTTAGTATATATATTGTGTAAGAGAGTAAAAGTTGACTATTTTGTTGCTGAACAAACTTTACAGAAGTTATGCTATTTCAATGCACTGAACAATACATGTGTATTTGTCTAAAAATAATCAATCTGTATCATATTTGTACATTGAAACCTGTCTAATCTAACAGACACCAGGACACTTTGTAGACAGATTGTTGTATTGCACAGCGTAACGAAGACAGAAAATTTGGAATATTTGTGTCAGATTTCATTGTATTGAAACAGATAACACAGGTGTTGGAATGGACATGTTTAACTGTAAATTAAGGCTGATTTGATTTCTAACATTAACATATTGTTTGATTCTGACTTGATTTCTAAGCAAAATATACATGTACATGATTCAGATTTGATTTCTAACATTAACATAGATAATGATTGGATTTCTAACTGAAGCACACTGCCCTATTTGCCACAAATTTACAAGGCATTACTGGCATATATAGATAATAATTCCAGATTTGGCACCCAAAGTGACTGAGTATTTTGGCTAATACTTGTCTTTCACATGTGTGCCCCCCGTGCCCCCCCCCCCCCCCCCCCCCCCCCCCCCCCCCTCTTTTTCGGAAATCCTGGATCTGCCATTGAAACATACGTTGATTTTTTACATAAACATACATTTTGCTGATTTAATTTCTAACAGTTACTTTAAAAACTTACGCATGCATCAATGTTGATTTGATTTCTAACTTGCATCTGCTTTCTTTAGGTGACACGACCGGATGGCAGATGTCTTACTTGAGGGAGGTGTTAGTGCGTCATGAGGAAGAAAGGGAGAATTTATTACATTTTCTACAGGATGATAGCATGGAAGACCTGAAAGAAGCAGCAGCCATGATGACTGAACAGGACTCTAAGTCACGCCTGGCTGAACTTCATGCCAAACGCAGAAGACTGAATTTATCAAATGAAGGTTGGTATCAATGAATATTTCAGGCATATCAATTTAAAGATATATTTTAATTCATTATCTTAGCCGAATTTCCTGGGCAATTGGAATTATTTGTGATATCCATATTTAAGGAGGTGTTCTAAATTGTCATAATGGCTGACTTTCTTTTAAAATATGTATGAAAATATAAATATCAGCAATGTTTGTCTATTCCTTTTCAATTAAAATGCCTAGCTGAGTAGCTCAGTAGGTTAAGTTAAACGTTTCAACTGCTGAACTGTAGTTCACTTGCTTGAGTCCAGCAGGGATTTTAATTTTTTTTTTCAGATGGCTTTAAATTAAAACTACATTTTTTTACTTAAAAAAGTGAATTTGAAAGTTTTCAATTTCCAAATGTTGTACATATCCTTCACTTTTCATTCATATCAAATGTTTCTGGTGTAGCATTCCTCCTTAAGTGTTGTTTATAATGTACTCTAGTTTACTTGTTAAAATCAATTTGATTTTTGATCATTTCTACTTTGAGATGCCGGAGGTAAACAAGACATTCTTCATTAAGTTTAACTTTCTGCGAAAATGTTCACCTTTTGACAGATGATCAGGAGGAGCACACCAGTATTTTGGAGGAGGCTGTGGCAATACGAGCCGTCTGTAAAAAGAGACAAATTCTGGCAGAGACCAGACGAGAGCCCAGCAAAGATGACATCATCATCAACATCCTGAAAGACCTGCAGGAGGAACAAGACAAAGAAATCGCCGGTATTCTGGAAAACATCGTGGATTTGGTAAGGAATAGTGACTGCTTCTAGGCTTGTCTCTGAGTCTGGCAATGGTATCAGTTTTAAAAGAATGGAAATAATGTGTGAAGATATATTTTCAAAAATTCAACTATGTGATATATTTTATAAAATCTTTGCTCCTCTTAGACATCAGACAGGCAAACTGTTTGCATAATTACCTATAAAGAGCAGTGATCCTTCTTTCATAACAGTCTGTAAAAATCAATTGTCCTTTCAGAACTCAAAAAGAAAATTACATTTCACTGTGATGTAATAAAGCTGACCTATTTAAGAGTTGTGTATGATATATATTTTTGTTATAGTAGACACTTTCATTTTTTTCATATATAAAACTAATACAATTTAGAACAAACATTTTAACTGTTAAATCAACTCTCACACTCGTGGTCTATTGACCGGTCAACAATTTACGAACTGTTGACCGGGCAATAGTCTGCTCCATTTCTATTGGTTATGCAAGTCACATGATTCTCAATCTGCTGCTTTATTTACGTAATGTCGAGGCTCACTGATGATGAAATACTGAATTTATTACGTGTGACAAAGAACAGAAACATAAAAAAAATGTAATTATTGAGTATTAATTAGGATATTGGGTATGTTTTCTTTTAAACTAGTGGATACATTGATAATTTTTTGCAATCACTCTGAATTATTAAAAGTCAACAAACCATTTGCATTTAATAAAACCCTAAAAAATGAAGGTGTATAACAAAATAGTTATAGACTGTGTCCTTGGACAACAGTTGTTTTGTTTGACCCTCGAACGGATCTGTTGCTCTCAGCCTAATATGGCTTCGGGCAACAGATCCATTCTCGGGTCAAACAAAACTGCTGTTGTCCTCGGATGTAGTCAATAACTGTATGATATTGTATATATTATTTACCAGTACATCATTTACATGTAGTACCAAGTATGAAAATGGAAAAGTTTGAAAAACACACAGAAAACACAATAATTTCTATAAAGAGTAAAAAATGTGTATACTCATGTGACCACTAAGGTCCATGGGCCTCTTGTTTGTGAAAAGGTCTACTGATATATTTGTCTTTTTATATCTACAGAAGGAGGACGAGCTGGATGACTTGAGAACAGGAGAGAAGGACAAGAGGGCAAATAGGAGTGTCCCTAATGTGTTCATTGTACTGACTCAGAGCGAGAGTAAAACTCATGAACAGGAGTTGATCAAGGTGGGTCTCTGTTGATTTAGTAGAATGATCATTTTATGGAAAGGTTGGATATAAGACTATATCCCATGTTTTATTCTGTTTTACAACAACGGTAGACTGAAGCACTATACTGTACTGGAATAATTTTGATTGGCATGTACTAATAATGTTCCCTGTAAAGCTGTTTGTTTTAACACTTACCATGGCTAACAGTAAATGTAAATTGTTAACAGTTTTTGATATATTTTGTATAGTGAAACATGTCGCTGTATGCACAGTTGAGTGGCCATAGGAAAGTTATTCTTGATCCTTTCCCATGCAAGTGCAAATCAACAAAATCATATACTTCTTGTTAGATGTAGCTTTTTTTTTTTGAATTAGCAATTTTTATAATTTCCTTGTGAAAAGAAAATTGTGAATGAATTTATTGTTCTATTTTCTGTATTTGTTGTTGTTTTCTGAAATTTACTGGACAGGTGTGTTTTGTACAACTACAATGGTCTGATATTTTGTTATTACTTGTTATATTTTTATTTCAGGCTTTGTGTACATTTCACTCTGTAGTACTAGACGTTACTTTTTTCTGTTTGACAGGCTCTTCAGCAGAAATACGACAGTGTACAGACCAAACTTCTGACAGAGTGTCTGATTTTCAAGTACGGAGAAGCAGCCTGGACTAAAATGGGGGACGAGAAACAAAACTATGTAGAGACAATTACCCAGACAGTAAACAGTTTCCGGAGGGAGGGTAGGTATCACTGGTCGTAGAGGGAGGGGGGGGGGGGCTTTATCTAGTTCTTGCAGATAGAATTCTAGTCAGGCTTTACTGATAATAAATCTAGTTGTCCTTGGTGTGCAGAACTTTGTATGATATGAGCCAAATTCAGCCCCCTAGTAGGAGAAATGTTTTAAGTTACATTTGTAAGTTTACTTTATTGTGGGGTGGAGTGTATGGCCAGCTTTCTGATATATATCATTTTGTAAATGCTGGTGACTTCAAAGATCTCCACCTTTTCTTGGATTTTTAATCTCTTGATTAAAGAAATTTTTGTGCTATTTTTCTCACAGCCAATTGTATTGCTTGGGTTCGAATTCACTACTCTTTAATAGTAAATTCGAACCCAAGCAATACAATTGCCTGCAATTTTTCTTTCTGGAAAGATGGCATGCATTGCAGATATTAATTTACATTTCTTTGAAACACATAATCATACACTCAAATTGCGTTATCTTGAACTCTATGATGCCGGAAAAAAACTTGAAAGATATGAAAGGTTTTGAGATATTGAGGTTAAGATACAATCATAAAGAAAATATAGTTAGGACTTCCAACTCGCTTCAACATATCCAAATGGTATTCGAGATATCTAAATGTTCGAGATACCAAAGTTCAACTAAAGGTGTACGTGTGTCTTACAGTTTCAAAGATCAGTCAGTAGTAGAAAAATGAATATGGTAATATTCTCCATTGTGTTTTGAAATACTAAACAATTACAGTAAACATGTTTTCAATGAGAGAAAATGACAGGGGATAAAAATGTGTTGTTTTTGGCATCATCAAATTAAAAAAATTGCGGAAAACTTGTAAATATTAGCATGGTTTTAGTCCAACAAAAAAAATGTAAAATCTCAAAAATTTCAAATGAATGCTTAGGTACCAATTCTCTTATACATGTACATGTAGATGGATTTATATAGAGAGAAAAAACGTCAGTAAACTTTATCATTGAAACTGAATAAAAGATTTGCAACATGTAGATGTAAAATACCATAAATGAGGACCAGAAAATAGGGTGTGGCTTTTTCCTGATAGAATTTATTGGAAACAAGGTTCCTTAGTAGGAGCAATCTTTTCTCATGAGACAGAATAAATTTTCCTGACTTTTTACCTAAAACAATACAATTCTCCTGAGTGTATGGAAATGAATGTAATATCTTGGATCGTGGTATTTTACACCCAAAATGATTTGCTTTGATTTCAATTGGATATTTTGCTACTTAGTAAATCTGTGGACATGACTATAAGAAAAAACAATATTGTGTCATGTGATTTATTCCTCATCTCATGTTATCTTACATGTATGTTAGGGACAGAAACAATAGCTTATTACATGCATTACTAAGTGAAAGTATTATGCATAATTTGTATTGTAAGTTTTTGTTTTACTGCTTTTAGGTAATAACGTTGGTTTGATAGAGGTTCTGGGAGGTTTTCATTTGGACAAAACATTTATCAGCATTATTGGTGTTCATCGGTTTTGTTTTCTGGAGCTGGTCAGGAAAACGGAAGGTACAGTCATGCATATATTGTATACTCTGCGTAATATTTGTGTAAAATGCTGATGTATGCTGGAGAATGATAAGATCTTGGAGTCTTTGTTTAATGTGTTTTATATTCTGACAGATGACCTTAGTTTAATGTGTTTTATATTCTGACAGATGATCTTAGTTTAATGTGTTTTATATTCTGACAGATGACCTTAGTTTAATGTGTTTTATATTCTGACAGATGATCTTAGTTTAATGTGTTTTATATTCAGACAGAGGACCTTAGTTTAATGTGTTTTATATTCTGACAGATGACCTTAGTTTAATGTGTTTTGACAGATGACCTTAGTTTAATGTGTTTTGTATTCTGACAGATGACCTTAGTTTAATGTGTTTTGTATTCTGACAGATGATCTTAGTTTAATGTGTTTTGTATTCTGACAGGGGATCTTAGTTTAATGTGTTTTGTACTTTGACAGATGACCTTGTATCAGAACCAGCTGAGGAGGAACAAATCATGAAGAACCCACTTCTGAATCTATGGCTCAGGTTCGAATCTGAAAAGAAGAATATCCTTCAGAAACTGAAAGGTAATTCTGCTTCCAGCATTTTAGGTTAATGCTCTTGGGACTTTAGAATATATGCAGGGGTGTGATTTTCCTTTTTTTCAAAGGAAATCCTCTAGCAAACTCAATTTTTAAAAAAAAATTAAACACTCTGGGTTTGAATTAAAGTGACAGAAAATGATGTTTTCCACATAGGGTGAGGTGTTTTCCTCCCTCTGTGACCAGTTTTTCTCTGATTTCATAGGAATTCAGTCACAGTCTTGTATATATATTCCTGAATGTTGATAAAGAGAGCATGAAAGTGTACGATATTTTGCAAATTTCAATTTTACAGTTTTGTAACTGAGCATGCCTGAGTAGGTGGAAAATGTGTTGTTTATCATGAGTGAAGTTTGCAAGCGATCTATCTTACATATAGATATATGAACTAAATGACTTTTTAATGACAGCAAATATTCGAATTTCATGGCCATTTTTCACATTCTGTTAAAAGGTGGTTTACAACTTGTGTGCACTGTTAAATCAGTAATTTCCTAGGGATGCAATTCTTATATGACATGACATGGGCATATCTGCAAATTCAAATTATTTGTGAGCACACCATTTTCTTCTCAAACCACAAAATTTAAAATATGTGATATCACAGCTAGTGAATTAAGGTCAAACAGAGAAAGTCAACAATTTAGTCAGTAGTTTTTACTGGGATTCTGTTAATTTTTCAGTGAAATGCATTTTGATTTAAAATCCTTTGTTCATTGAAGGGCTGGAAGAGGAATATATGAGTGAGCGGGAACAACAAATTTGTATTACCCGAATTACCAGGGAGACATTGCTCTGTAGTCGTGACGACAGATTTTTGGTCTCAGCAACTCTTGTTGGAGTGGCAGAGAGGCAAATGGTGGATGGAAAACCCAGGTTTTTATCCAGAATTCTTACTTTTACCAGATACTTTTACTAATGCAGAATGTTGTCTGACAAATTGAGCCTGGTTTCACTTTTTAAAATGTACTATTTTAGTGAATGAATCACATCCCTAAATAGTCATGTACATGGTGTATCCAATGATTTACTTGTATTTTGAAGACACTGTAAATAAGATTATTTTCAATTAGAATGGTTGGAGACAAGGCTAAATATGAAAGACTTGCCAAGCACAGATTTACAGCAGCAGCAACGAAGAAGACAAGTAATAAAGATCAAGTAATAAGGGACCAAAACCTGATATCTCAAATGGTAAGTTTAGCCTCAGATAACAATGGGAGTCCAGTACAGGGACCTACTTCTGTTACAGTATTAGTGCTTTTCTTTCTTTTTTCGGGGGGTGGGGTGGGTGGGGTGTGTCTTACATGCTTTGAGATCTCTTGCTGATTTTGAGTGCTAGCAATGCTTGTTATGCTGATTCTATGCTGGATCAATGCTACAGTGTAGTTTTCCTGTTTCAAGTCTCGATCAATGCTCTGGCATTGAATGTTACCAGAAGTAACTCAATGCTCATTTTGAATTGATCAGCATTGCTCTTTTTTACTGTCAAAATAAAATAAAATTAAACTGTCCATTGTTTTGTCAAATTCTATTCTGAAAACATATTTTGCCTACAGTATGTACATGTATAACCAAATATCACTTTCTGTTTTAGTCTGTGTAAATGCTAGGAAATGCTGATCTGAATAATAATAAATCTGATTTGAATGCTGTGAATTCTGATTTTTATTGCTAACCTTGCTTGCTAGTTCAATGTGTATACCAATGCTAGTTTGTTTCCAACGCTTAGAGTACTTAAATGCTAATGCTAGTTTTATGTAATGATATTGGTTCCCGTACTGAGTAGTAGTATAGTAAACATTAAAGAATTTCTGTAACAGTTTTTTTTTTGAGAGTCATACATGTATATATATGTCAATGTCAGTGCTAATTAACTTTTTAAAATTATTGCATGAAGTAATTATACAAATTATTGCATGAAGTAATTATACAATGTGGAGAATTTTTTATTCTCTTAGAATGCTGTACTTGAATTTCTGGAGTTCAAGCATCAATGTGAGCAAGATCAATTCAAGCTTCTTCTTGAGATGTTTGTTGATCAGAAGCTTCATCAAGAAGTCATGATGATGTCACAACAACAGAGGAAGGACCAGTTGTCGCGACTGCAGTCAAAACGAGAGACAGTTCCCCCAGGTACATACTTTGTGATGGCTGGAATTTGTCATCATTGTCTGCTGTATTCTGTGATTATACACACTCCCTGCTAATAAAATTTTGAAGTTCCGAAATTCCATCTGCACTCTCAAATAAAAAGGTTTAAATCTTAAAATTCCTGTTGATTTCCAGGCATGATCAAAGATGAGGTGTGAAATTGTGAAAAATTCCTTCCTGATTCCAACCAGAATTATTGATTTCCAGGTGTAATTTTAGAGGTGTAATTAATATTCTGTCTCTTGCTCAATTACACCTGGAAAATATGTTTAGAATCCATCTCGCTTCCAGGCAGAATCCGCCTTAAATATTCGCACAGGTGCTATGTTTCAGAAATAAATCTTCTGGATTTTATTTTATAGAAAAACAGAAAGAGCATGATGGAATTCTGAGTGAGGGTGTGGACATTAAGCGTGAGCTATGTCGACAGAGGATGAGCAGCGATCAGAAGGCGGAGGCCGTAGACAGGGACATCCATGAAACCATGATGGCTGAGCTTATCCTTGCTCAGAATCAGGAGGCTGAGAGATTGCTGCAGGATTTCATGTCAAAGGTCAGTTGGATTTTGTTGATTTGTGCGTGCTCATTCTTGGCTAGACTTTCAAACCATTGAATATTATAACTTTTTTTCAATGCCATAAAGATTAGCATACAAGCAGAAATTACTGTAAAACGACTTTTATTTGTGACGACTTTATTTTGTGATTTAATTACTATTGCTGAACTGGTTTATGGCAACTAATTTTTGCTACCAAGGTAATCAAAAACGTACAAAAAACATTAAAGTTCTGGTTCATGGTGAGAAATATTCGCGATGATGAGGTCCTCGTGAACCGTACGAAAATTTCTTGCACGCGAATAAAAGTTGGTTTATGGTATTGAAGCAAAATTGTTCTCAACAATATGAAGGTGACTATCAAATTTAAGTAAGCATTCATTCAACAATCAATTGAAAGCATTCCAAACTTTATCCAGAGAAGAAAATTGTAGAAAGAAAAGTCTAAACAGTAAAAAACAATTTTTATTTTCAACAATCACAGGAAAATGAGGAGCTACAAAAGATGCAACTTGCTCAGATCAATGATCGTAAATTGAATAGGAGGGAAAATGTGGCCTATGTGGTTTTCTCCCCTGAAATGTTCCTCGAGATAAGCACCGACGTTGACTTGATTGAGGCCCTGGAAGGAAAATATGATGCACTGAGAGACAAACTGCTGGCGGAGGCCCTGATCAAGCAAGTGAGTATTCTCATACAGGAGGAACAATGTGGACTGCTTTTGTTGATTAAATAGAGCTTTCACAGTCATTGCAGTGTTGTGTTCTTTTTTTCTATTTCTATTTACCACAAATATTTCGAGTACTAAAATTCCAGACAATTTCTGTAAAGTCAGCTACATGTATTTCATTTTTTAAAATCTTCCATGAACATGAGTCCACCATAAAATAAAAGAACGATAACTGAGTAATTTTAAGATCCATGAATGTTGTATTATTTCTCAAACCATGAAAACTGAACCTGCGCAGTTATGCTGTAGATTTAGTATTATAGACAGACAATAAGGATCCTGTTTTGAATTTTTTGTGCACAGCTCGGGGAGTCAGAATGGCAGAGGTTATCAGACTTGGAGCGACAAAAGAAAATGATGGAACTGAAGCTCAAGGAAAGACAACTCAGAAGAGAGGGGAAGTTTGATGAAATTTCACAGATCCTAGGTAAGTTACTATTGTGTGCTATGCAATAAAATGTTCTGTGCTATATAATAAAATGTTCTGTGCTATGTAATAAAATGTTCTGCACTATGTAATAAAATGTTCCGTGCTACGTAATAAAATTTTCTGCACTATATAATAAAATATTCTGCACTACGTAATAAAATGTTCTGCACTATGTAATAAAATGTTCCGTGCTACGTAATAAAATTTTCTGCACTATATAATAAAATATTCTGCACTACGTAATAAAATGTTCTGCACTATGTAATAAAATGTTCTGTGCTACGTAATAAAATTTTCTGCACTCTGTAATAAAACGTTCTGCACTATGTAATAAAATGTTTTGCACTATGTAATAAATGTTCTGCACTATGTAATAAAATATTCTGCACTATGTAATAAAATGTTCTGCACTATGTAACAAAATGTTCTGTATAAATACTGAGAATATTTGTGTGTGGTGTACATGTATGTCTGAAGTAGTTTGATGCCACGTCTAGACAAATATATATGTAAAGCCAACCATCTTACATACATGTATATAAAAGTTTTTAGGGTCTATTATGGTACGTTGCATTAAAGTGTGTCATTGTCATTCCACCTGTTTGTAAAACTCTTTATTTTTTATTCTGCTGATAGGTGATGCGTTAGAAAATCAGGAGACACTAAAACGTCTGATGGGAGAAAACAAAGAGGAACAGCAGAGGAAACTCAGAGAGAGGCTGGAGAGGAAGAAAAAGAGGCTGGCTCAAGGTAGATAACTCTGTCAGTTGTCAACATGCATGTACATTTTGCTTAAACTTAATTAGGATGGTGAATTTGGAAAAAGGAAAAAGAAAATATGTAAATAAAAATAGGAGGAGGGGGATAACGAAGCAAAAAGAAACATTAAATGGGAGATTGATTGTTACTGTGGTAATTAGGGCTATACGGACCGTGGATATCGGCCTGGATAGCTCAGAGGTTAGAGTACCTGACTACTAATGGGAGATTGATTGTTACTGTAGTAATTAGGGCTATGTGGACTGTGGATATCGGCCTGGATAGCTCAGTGGTTAGAGCACCTGACTACTAATGCAGGGGTCCCGGGTTTGATTCACGGTCCAGCCAAAGATTTTCTCCTCTCTCCTATATATACTACATTTGATGTCGTTGACCACCCCTGTATGCAGGTTGTCCTGCCGGGGTCAAAAGGGAACCTGGGTTGTATGTGTCTTCAAGGGCAAAGACAAATTAAGGAGGGAGGAATGTAGTAATTGGGGCTATATGGAACGTGGATATCGGCCTGGATAGCTCAGAGGTTAGAGCACTTGACTAGTAATGCAGGGGTCCCGGGTTCGATTCCCAGTCCAGCCAAAGATTTTCTCCTCTCTCCTATATATACTACATTACCAAAACTATAAAGTAATTGTGAGTAGTACTCTTTGTAACATTACAAATTAAAGGTTCCCAAATCCATCCTAAACCTAGGGGCACCTATTCTAACCCGGATCCCCATGGGATCCAAAGAGTTGAAATACATGTAGTTTACATGTTTGAAAAGCTAGTATGATATATTAAGGTACATGTATTTCATTTAGCTGGATGAAGTAAATATGAAATCATACTAAGAATATAGATGTAGTACTATTTTTCTTTAATATTATATTTCAATTTCCTGTCATGGATTGAATTTATGTAAGGTTACATCATGTTTTATTGACATTCAACAACCAGAAGTTCTTTGATCCATAGGGTTTGGATAAAGCTATTATTCAATGTGTTAGATATTCAATACACATATGTGATAAACATGAGTATCAATGAAAAGTGAATCTCATTTTGTTTGGTAAATACTACAGTAACGATACAATATAAGGACAAATTTCAGGTATGTCAGAGGAGGAATGTAATGAGATAGAGAGACAGGAAATTGAGAAGGAAGAGGAGGAAGAGAGGAAGAATAGGAAGAATATCCTCCTAGAGCTGGACCACCATTACGAGAAGGTAGAAAGTTGCTGAAATTGAAATTACAATATGGCATTTGAATTCAATCACTGAAGTTTTTTTTTTTGATAATGTGTGATTTAAAGTCTATAATTTTTTAGTCTGTTTACTATCACTATTCAATACAATACATTCAAAATTTTTGCTTCTAGGAAAAGGAGGAGCTGTTAAAACAGATTGCACAAGGAGATGATAGACTTTCCAAAGAAAAAGCCCGACAACTGCAGCTGTTGAAATTAAAGCGAGAGGAACGCAAAGCTCGCAATGAGGACAGATTTGATTCGGCAGCACTGGTGCTAGGTTTGGCAGAAGAAAATAAGAAAAAGTGAGACTCTCATGCATTAATCTTCTAAGTTTGCCACGTTCAAATATGTGATACACTGTACCCAATGCTAAGAAGTTTTGCTGTTGATTTATGCAGCGCATAGTAATATCTAATAAAATTAAACATGTTAAAGCATGAAAAGTATGTTGATAAGGAAGAGATTGTTCCTATCTCACAGACAACAGGAAGTCACTGAAGAAGAGAGACAGCGGCAACAAAGGCTGGCAAGGGAGAGAATCGAGGCAGCTCGACGGAAACGAAGGGAAGGGAAGACAACTCCAGAGGAGGCAATCAACCACCAGACAGAAGACCGAGTAGAACTGCAGGAATCACTGACCATGGCAGTGGACAGACGCCATAGACATGAGAGGGATCTCCTGATACAGGTAATAGTGGGGGGAAAGAGAGGGATATCCTGATACAGGTAATAGTGTGGGGAAAGAGAGGGATATCCTGTTATAGGTAATAGTGTGGGGGGAAAGAGAGGGATATCCTGATACAGGTAATAGTGTGGGGAAAGAGAGGGATATCCTGTTATAGGTAATAGTGTGGGGGGAAAGAGAGGGATATCCTGATACAGGTAATAGTGTGGGGGGAAAGAGAGGGATATCCTGATACAGGTAATAGTGTGGGGAAAGAGAGGGATATCCTGTTATAGGTAATAGTGTGGGGGGAAAAAGAGGGATATCCTGATACAGGTAATAGTGTGGGGAAAGAGAGGGATATCCTGATACAGGTAATAGTGTGGGGGGAAAGAGAGGGATCTCCTGTTTTAGGTAATAGTGTGAGGAAAGAGAGGGATATCCTGTTATAGGTAATAGTGTTGGGGGGGGGGGGGGGAGAGGGATATCCTGTTATAGGTAATAGTGTGGGGGAAAAGAGAGGGATATCCTGATATAGGTAATAGTGTGGGGGAAAAGAGGGATATCCTGTTATAAGTAATAGTGTGTGTGTGTGGGGGGGAAAGAGAGGGATATCCTGATACAGGTAATAGTGTGGGGAAAGAGAGGGATATCCTGTTATAGGTAATAGTGTGGGGGGGAAAGAGAGGGATATCCTGATACAGGTAATAGTGTGGGGGGAAAGAGAGGGATATCCTGTTATAGGTAATAGTGTGGGGAAAGAGAGGGATATCCTGATACAGGTAATAGTGTGGGGGGAAAGAGAGGGAAATCTCCTGATACAGGTAATAGTGTGGGGGGAAAGAGAGGGATATCCTGTTATAGGTAATAGTGGGGGGGGGGGGGAGAGAGGGATATCCTGATACAGGTAATAGTGTGGGGGGGGGGAAGAGAGGGATCTCCTGATACAGGTAATAGTGTGGGGAAAGAGAGGGATATCCTTTTATAGGTAATAGTGGGGGGGGGATATCCTGTTATAGGTAATAGGATAGGAAAGTAGAGAGATATCCTAGTAGAGGTTCATATCTATAATGAATCCATGATAATTGGAATAATTTATAATGTAAATCGCATTTTTATATAAAAGTAACGGTGGTTAAAAAAAAAGCCATGTTTTTGTCAAGGGTATATGGTATGCTCTGGTCAGTTTCAAGTGTATAAATTATAGCTACTAGATGAATCCTCGTCAGGAGAAATTAGACAGAAGGCTGAGGCAATGTCTGAGGAAGAGAGACAGGACAAGCTGTACGAATTGAAAGAACTCCGCAAGCACTGGAGACAGTCAGAGAACCGAAGCACCGAGGAACACATGAAGATTCTACAAGTGAGGGACATAAAGTCTGTCTTAAATTTCAACTTTTTCCTGCCCCTGAGAATGAAGATAATGCTTCTGACTTGTCTAATTGTGTAACCATTTGTATATATCTGTCTTTCTGTAACATTTACAATACCTTTGAATTGTACAAGGTAGAGACTGCATATTTAGTCCTCTGAAAGATCAAGTTCGGAGCTTTATTCCAAGTCAAGGTCATATCATAATATGTCTAACTTGAAGGTCAAGTCTTCCACCACAGGACTTGGTCAAGGCCGCCGGGAGCATGTTTTTTTTTTTATATAAATGCATCTTGATTGTATGCAATGTATATAGCTACTCAGAATATTTTGTCAGCTTCATGATGTACTTTGAAAATTGCTTTAGTTATGAATTTTTATTTCTTTGTAAGTGAATGTTTTCTACGAAAAATAGAATTGCAAGAGGGTTTGCTTTTAATGGCCAAAGAGAAGAATTGATGTTTGAAAATAACAATTTCTTTACATTAGGAGGCTGCCTGTTATTTGATTCTGTCCGAACTTCACAAACACCAGGAGGAGGGACTTACAAAGACAGAAGAAGAGGTTAAAGTTCACATCCTGTCTGACCTACAGATGTGGCAAGATGCTGAGTCAGCCATGATTATGTCGAATTTGGATGACAAGGTACATGTGTAATGCTAAGATTCAGAGAGGTTTAGGAAGTAAAAGATGCCTAGTTTAGAAAATGTAAAGAAATGCATTTTACTGATACAAGTAATTTTCTATTATAACAGTGTACAATGATGGTGATTGCAGATTACAGTATGAACAAGCTTTTGTCAGATACATTTGTTTTGTTTCTTTCTGAAAGTGCACTATCACATCTAGAAATGTTACTATGTCTGAAAAGAAATTACTTCCTTTGAATTTATCTAAATGGCATGCATACATTCATGAAGTGGTACATGGGTATTCATTCTTCTGATTATTTGTTACAGGATGTAGGAACGCTGCAGCAAATGGTGAAAATGCAATCAATGGTGGAAGACGAGGGTCTCCATGACAACGTGTCACATGTTCTGCTGGACCAATCAAAGGGAGACAAATCTGAGGACAGAGAGGATGAATTGATCCAGGCGTTGGAGCAGAAATATGATGCTCTGAAGGATAAACTTATAGAAGCTGTAAGTACTGGTTTGTAGATAGTGGAAAGTAACTTTTTTAAAGACTTTTTAAAAAAAGTTTTTAAATCTTTCAAAAAATTTCCTAGATGTACATATAAAGCATTAGATATTTTGTGAAATTTATATCATGTTGTACAGTATAGTAATAAGATCCATTCTATCTCTCTAATGCTGAGTTATAAATGACTCACTGCAAAAAACAAAATAATTATGCTTTGTATTATTATCAGGCATTGAAAGAGTCAATGAGTGAAGATGAGTGGAACAAACTGTCTGACAGTGAAAAACAGAAAAGAATTGTGGAATTAAAGATGAAGGAGAGAAAACTTCGACAGGAGGGCAATGTGGAGGAAGCAGCAGCTATCTTTGAGAAAGTGCTGGAGAATGATGAATGTAAGGTTGACTTTGAATTGCTTGTGAAAACTGATATATGAATGTAGCAATGTGACTGTAAGTGTGTGGGTGTATGTTCACATGATGAGTGTATACATGATGTTGTGAGGGGGTGCCTGCTAATCACAGAATGTGAATTTTACATTTTCATCTGTCGATATACGATGAGGTTGATGTTAGAGATAATTCTGATGATGCCCAGTACATGTTAACTGGGACTATCAGTAAAGATCATGAATCACAGTAAGCAAGATTTTCCCAAATCAAAATGAAAGAGTTTTCATTTGATATCTTTTAGTGTTGGACCAGATTCTTGGACATGAGGATGAAGAGGATGAAGATAAAAAGAGAGATGAGCTGATAAAACATCGTGAGGACCAGGGACTGCCCACTGACGAGGAAACTATCAACGGGATCCTCGAGGAGCAGAAAAAGGAGCACGGCAAACAGAGGAGGATTGTAAGTACTTATAGAGAGATTGAAACAGGAGTACTCTTGTACTAAAGCTAGACTGGGTAGAGAGAGTAGAATGTGAATAGTTGTCTTTGATGGTGTAGATCATGATATTAATGAAGTGACACGTTCATTCATATATTAAGATTCAGACCAACACAGTCACTTTGGTTTACATGTAAATTTGTAAGTAGTAGAGTCAAATACAATTTCAGTTGTATTTCAATTCATGATCTGCTTCTATTCAGTCCTTTGATACATTTTTTTTTATCTTTTGATTTTTTGGAGTTCAATGAGGAATGATGAAATCATAGTATTACAAATATTATGTTTCAATCTTAGATTTAAGATATTGAATGATAAAACATGAATCATACAGGGAGATATTTGCCCCCGTTTTATTTTTGTCCCTTTCACCCTTGTTGTCAGTGGGTGAATTTAAAACTGAGCGAAACTGGGTGGGTTTATTTTCTTTTAACTCTCATTTAACACAACTGTGTCTGGGCAAATTTAAAACGGAGCAAACCCATCAGCAAGTGCAGAGAGGTGGAAATAACACTGGTCGAAAATAACCCTGTATGCAGTATATTGTTTTAATGTACTTTTGAAAACCAGCACTAAAACAATTTCTATTTTTTACGATGATTAGAATGTGTTGGAAAATTTGAACCTGATGTTGGAAGATGAGAAGGCGAAACTGTTGAAAGCCCTGAAGAACCAGCACAACAGAATAGACCAAGAGAGAGAACGACAACTGGCCATCGCTCGCCTACAACACGAGCGACGGAAACTAGCTCGAGAGGAGAAGTTCGAGTCGGCTGCCATCATCATCAGTCAGGCGAGGGAGAGGGAAGAGAAGCAGAAACAATCGTGAGTCAGAAATGATGACTAGTAATCAGTACTGTGTATTTCAATGTAACAACTATTAGTAGCAGATTGTACTGTAAACCCTTAAATGAAGATTGAATTCATCTGCCTTTTGGAACATTTTTACTGTGATAGTATAAATTTCTTGGCAGTATTTGCAGTTTATGTTGTTAAAAGGGCATGATTTGATTAAATTCATGTATATTTTATATATATAGATAATGAAGACTCTGAGTCATAAATTAAATTAGACGTCTCTTAAAGTCTGAATTTTATCTGAGAAATCTGCCATTAATATTTACAAAAACAAAACACATGTTTTGCAGTTTCAAAGAGGAAAGAGAAAGAATGAAGGCACTTGCCAGAGAGAGGTTGGAGGCGAGGAAGAGGAAGTTCCAGCAGAAGAAGGAGGAGGTCAGCGAGGAGGAGAGGCTGAGGAATGAGGATGATCGGCAGCAGCTTGAGGACGTAGTGCAGCCAAATGCTCAAGGTTTGTTATTGTAACAGGGACACACTTAGCTGATGTGCCATACAGTAAATACATGTACTGTACATTTCTTATTTGACACGAGTACTTAATATGGCAAAATGACTTGAATATGTCAAATCGCTTGAACATGAATTCGTGTGTCGTCTATTAATCTAAGAGTTTTAGAAACAGAAAATTTAAAGTGAGTAATTCTATTTCGCGAGTGATGCCTCTCTCGCAATTAATATGCGATAATGAATTCCTCGTGTATATTTAAGAATCTACAGTATTTCATTTATAATTGACTTTGCATGTAGGTCCAGCTTGAGTCATAATTCTAAAACATTTGCTTATGCCATAAATTTTGGACTTTAGGACAACACTGTGAAAGGGAATATTAGCACTGGGGGTAAAATACATGGATATACAATTGTCTTTCCTGGCGATAAGGCTTTTATATTTGTTGCAGTCCCATTGATTCAGTCCTGGGTTTCAGAGATAGCATGTTATATTATTATACCTGGAAGAAAGGATTGGATGTTAAATCATGTACATTTTTAAAACTATGCTTGGGAGAAATTTTCAAGGTTATTACTTCAATATGTAATTCATGTGACTTTCCCCCACCTTAAAATAACCACTTTTACAAGAATTCTGCTCTTAGAAGCAATGGCTTTGATCTTTTAACCCCTCTCTACCCCCTCCCCCCCGGACAATTTTGATCTTTAATATACATCAACGTAAAAATGCTGCAACAAATAACGAAAGTTTATTTCCTCTCAAATCAGCCCCTGAAGGTAAAGCTATTGTTGGATGATCTAACGACTCTGATTAGCCATTAAAATTGATAGTGATATCACTGCAATGTAAATACATAGTATGTAGTGTTTGAATTCTGACTTAAAACAAATATTAGCACAAAGAGTAGAAAATTCTATACCAGAATCAGTTTTCACTTAAGGGGGGGGGGGGGGGTTAATTTGCACTTGATTGTCAAGAATTATATTTTTTTATAACAGATATATCGGCTGTGCAAACATCCATCTTAGATGCACTTGATCAGCGTCAAACCGAGGAAAGGAATGTTTTAATGGACGTCATGCAGACAGCCAGAAACAGTGCTGCTATTGTCAGAGAAGCCAAGAAAATGTCCTCGCAGGTATAAAATGTAGTGGTCAGATTAAGACAATGATCCCACAGGGGTATAGGTTGAGGTGGTCAAGACAAGTAAATGGTCAGTCCTACAAGTAACAAGTGTTAGAGTCTGAAGAAGTAAATGTTCCCACTGGTTCAAAATGTTGGAGTCTGAACAAGTAAATATTCCCACAGGTTCACAATGTTGGAGTCTGAACAAGTAAATATTCCCACAGGTTCACAATGTTGGAGTCTGAACAAGTAAATATTCCCACAGGTTCACAATGTTGGACTCTGAACAAGTAAATATTCCCACAGGTTCACAATGTTGGACTCTGAGCAAGAAATATAACCACCACACATTGATTGTCAGATCATATAACCACAAATTCACTGATTCTCAGATCATATAATCACCACAATTTCATTGATTATCAGAGGTTAAAGAGTAGTGAAGTGTTTGTCTGGTATTCCCAGATTCTTGCACTTTCAAGATGGAAGTTGTTCCTGGTCGAGAGTCTGAGGGAAGCAAGGTGTAGTGTTATAATTACGTAGGCTATCATGCTATCCAATGTTGATAGGATTGTTACTAGTAATGACATGCAACTCAAAATGCAGGACTGGTAACAAAATTTCTGAAGTAGCTACAGTCTAGTATAAGAAAATGCTAAGCCACAAACACTGGCTGGTATGCATACTTTAAGAGTATTTCATTGAAAACACTTTTGTTTCAAAACAGGAGTTAAAAACTGAGTTGCTGAAGCTTGAGAATGCTGAGAAAAATTGGAAACAAACCTCAATGCAAGCCACTTTGCATGTTGATGAAGGAAAAATGTCCAAGGCAGAAAAAGGCAAGATGTTCAAAGAAGTGGCTCAGCGAAGGAGTGATCATCAAGCCATCTTAACAGAAGCCATGGTGTACAAACTCCAGCGTAAGTAAAAAACATAGCACAACATAGATGTTGTGTAGCAGTATGTACAAGCCTTCTTAACAGAGGCTATGGTGTACAAATTCCAGCGTAAGTAAAGAACATAGCACAACATAGATGTTGTTTAGCAGTAGGTACAGTACATGTACTTGGTAATTTGCAAAAAACTGAATGACAATAGAAAGTGGGTGGCCTATTTGCTAAATTGCACAGTAGTTTTCTTAAGCAATGAATGCATATGGATTTATTTATTTGGAAATCCATTGAATTGTATGCAGAGTGAAGATAATGGTGATGATGATAATTATGATGATGATAATGATAATGATCAAGATGATGGTGATGATAATGATGATATTGATGATGATTATGATCATAATAATGATATTGATGATGATAATAATGATGATGCTGATGATAATGATCAAGATGATGATGATGACAATGTTGATGATATTGATGATGATGATAATAATGATGGTAATGATGATGATAATGATGATGATGGTAATGATGATGACACTTTTGTAGTGGAGGAACAGTCACATAGGTCCCAAAATCCAGATATGTCAGATGATGAGAGGATAGATGACCTCAGTGTGGCAATGTTGGCAGATCTTCAGGAAAAACAGACGACAGAAAATTCCACCATCCAAACCCTCATGCACGATATGGTAATATATGTAGTAATTTCAGAAAAATATGAAATATTCCTCAATTCACAGAAAAAAATTTGGTTAAAAATTTCAATATGTATATTTGGTGCCTTCATGTATGTTGAATAAGAATAGGCATGATTCCATTTTCTTGTGCATCAGCCATTATACAAAGTTTACTTATTACACCATGAACTGAAATGTTGCAGCTAGACTGGTACATGTCATCAAGAAATAGTCTGTGGGGATCAAGGTTAGAATAGGTCCTCAGTACCCCTTGCTTGTCGTAAGAGGCGACTAAATGGAGTGGTCCTTCGGATGTGACCGCAAAAACCGAGGTCCTGTGTCACGGCAGGTGTGGCACGATAAAGATCACTCCCTGATCAAAGGCCATAAGCGCCGAGCATAGGCCTAAATTTTGCAGCCCTTCACCGGTACTGGTGATGTCTCCACATGAGTGAAATATTCTCGGGAGGGACGTTAAACAATGATCAATCAATCAATCTCTTATGTTTTACTCAGGAAGAGAAAGACCTTCTGGAAGTGAAGAGGGTACAGCGAATTGCGAAGCGTGAGGGGTGGTACGACGGCCTGACCGGAATGTTGTTCCAGCTGTCAGGGGCAGATCTCGCGGAAGAAGAGGTCAGTCTGGAGGTGCTGGACAAGACGATGGCCGACATTGAGGAGGACATGAAGAAAGAGAGAGACGACCTTATAGCGGAAGGTAAGTCTGATGATACAGGTTCAGGAGTCAGTAATTTTGGGTTTATTCCAGTAAATCTTATGAAACAGGTTCAGGAATCAGTAATTTGGGTTTATTTTAGTAAATCTGATGAAGGGTTAAGGAATCATTAATTTTGGGTTTATTCAGTAAATCTGATGATGGGTTAAGGAATCATTAATTTTGGGTTTATTTCAGTAAATCTGATGAGGGGTGTAAGGAATCAGTAATTTGGGTTTATTTCAGTAAATCTGATGATGGGTTAAGGAATCATTAATTTAGGGTTTATTTCAGTAAATCTGATGAAGGGTGTAAGGAATTAGTAATTTGGGTTTATTTCAGTAAATCTGATAATGGGTTAAGGAATCATTAATTTTGGGTTTATTTCAGTAAATCCGATGAAGGGTTAAGGAATCATTAATTTTGGGTTTATTTCAGTAAATCTGATGATGGGTTAAGGAATCATTAATTTTGGGTTTATTTCAGTATATCTGATGAAGGGTGTAAGGAATCAGTAATTTGGGTTTATTTCAGTAAATCTGATAAATGGGTTAAGGAATCATTAATTTTGGGTTTATTCAGTAAATCTGATGAAGGATGTAAGGATCAGTAATTTTGGGTTTATTTCAAATGATGAATTATAGTCTTGTTCATGGTAGTGTAATCTATGAGCTACATGTATGCAATGATGATAGTAATTATAAGATCAGGTTTTTTTTAATATTTTAGTATTGGCTGTTCATAAGTTTTTGCTCTTTTTGTTTACAGGAAATAATCACTGCATGTTTTGTTATTATTTCTACATTCTTTGTTTTATTGATATATACTTTCAGTTAAGAAACGTAAGTTTTTTGCTTGTGCACATAGTTCTCTGAAAAACTGAATTACACTACTAGCTGTGATGAATTTAATTCAGAATGATGCACCATTTTTTAATATCAAAATGTGAACATGATGCTAACTTATTCCAGTTTTTATTTTGTTTATATTCATGTAGTGGACTTTGAAGGCTATTAAACATAGCTCCTTCTTTTTATTTTGCATGTTTTTATGATGATTTTTAATTAAATACCTGCAACATTTTACCCCATTTACAAATGTATATCCACTGCATTACAACCCAATTTTTGCTGCAGTTTCATTTTTACTAATTTCACTTTAGATCACGTAACTTAGTTAGATATCCATAACATTTGTACAGACGGGACCTAAGGAGTGAGATAAAAAAAAAACTGTCGTCTAACATCAATTACGTGATATCTTGGGGGGGGGGGGGGGGGGGGGGGGGGGGGGGGGGCACACAACTCAACTTTTTAAAATCTTCAATGAAAGTGACATTTAAAGACTACACCTTCATGAATAAACAGTAGAAAAAAATATAGAGTCAGGGTGTCATCAGTACTTGTACAGTGCACTTTATAATCTGTTTGTATCAACATTCATCATATTTAGTTTCGGGGGTGGGGTGGGGGGGGGGGGTATTGATTAAAAACTATGCAAATTTAGGGCTTTTTTTTGTCTGAAATTGAACTTTTGATCTTGTCCCTGAAACAATGAATTTAAAATGATATGAAAGTCTTCTGTCCAAAAAATCCCAAAATAACAGGAGTGCGTGTAAAG
The DNA here is from genome assembly GCF_947568905.1 of Ostrea edulis. Taxonomy (NCBI): domain Eukaryota; kingdom Metazoa; phylum Mollusca; class Bivalvia; order Ostreida; family Ostreidae; genus Ostrea; species Ostrea edulis. The sequence continues at coordinate 29,260,870 of NC_079170.1, forward strand.
CTGTATTCCGGTCAGCTTATACAGTTTTATTGTATCTAAAAGTAAAGAGGACCAAAATTTAGATTTTTCTAAGTAGAGGAAGTGTAACAGACCCAGTGTAAAACTAATGAATTAATATAAGCACATAGAAACTGTAAAATGTTATTGTATGATTGATAAATCTGGAGAGAGAAACTCTCAGAAAGATTCAGATTCATGACTCACATTCATAGCACATGACTTTACAGTTGCTGTAAGCACTAGATATCTGGGTAGACAGTAAAATTTCATGGAAAAAGAAACCCAAACTGAAAATTGTTTCTGTCTGTGTTGTACAGATCTGTCTGTCTGTGTGTCTTCTTTCTGTTGTATTGATGGGTACTATTCTACCTTGGAGCTTTCTCTAAGAAATGGCACACTGGTATTAATTTTCCATTCTACATCATGACATACTTAAGTTTATCACAAAATATTTCTCTTCAATCATAGACTTTTAATCTCAAAATTTTCATGATCAAATTTGATTTATCAATATCCAATCTGAACTATAAAAAAAAAAAAAAATTGACTCGATGATGGTAATTTAATCAAACAAATATTAAACACACACGAAAAGGATATGTTCATATCTTTAAAATTGTTTAAAAATACATTTGAGTTGTGCAAGGGCAGTACCAGGTTTTACAAAAATATGTAAAATATTTTGCATCTGCATATTATCACTTATGAATTTACATTGTATTCTCTGTAATGGGTGTACATGCTGTGTGACTACATGCCAATGTTTGGTCGAGTCAATAAATGGAAATCAAAATTAGAATGAAATTTTTGCAGCTGAGGTGAAATTAACAAGCATGACACCCGCTAGCTTATAATCTAATAGTGAGTGTTTGAAAAAGCTTGTTTTCAGAAGCTCCGTCTGTGTGTCAGTCCACGATTTTGATAAGTGGCATTCTCCACTCATTACGCTGGAGTGCAGTGGAAATTAATACACTGGTTTACCATCATAAACAAATGTACATACTGTATACTTTTCTCTCACGGAGACTGTATGGTACAGGTTTAGGAGTAGAGGGTATTAGATGTGTTAACCGTGTCTGTTTGTCCTTCCATCTGTGGTCCATGATTTTGTCCAGACATTTTGTAAGTGCATGGACTTTCCTGAAAATTTGTGCACATTTTATCACACCCTGATTATTGATAACTATTGAGATCAAAGGAATTTTGTGTGTCCTGTAACTTGTATTCAGGTGAAACATGAATAATGTCTTTCTGGTCTTCATCTAATTTACAATATTCCAAATATGTCCCAATATGAATGGGCCCTGTGGGGAGGGGAGGGGAGGGGGGGGGGGGGGGTAGGGATAATTAGTCCCATTAGGACAGGTGTAGTTAACTTAATCTACCTTCAACACCAACATGCTTTTTATCAGTTAGTCACCAAAATTTTATATGAATATCACAACCTCTAAATAACTATATCATATAGAGAGAGACTGGTGAGATGGGATCGAGAAGTGTGAGACTCGCACGCAAAGCATGAGATATGACTTGTGTCCTATATACATGTACAAACACACACACACATATACATATAATTATATACATATAGTTGAACTTCAGTAACTTGAACATTGATATGTCAAATACCATGGATATGTCAAAGTAAGAGGGAAGTCCCAACTACAATTTCTATATGGATTTTAACCTCATATCTCAAACCCTTGGATATCTCCAAAAAAAATTTCTGAGACATTCTTAAGACCTTTATACCTTGATCACAATGTCCTGCTAAGATTTGTCTCTGTCTGCACTTTTAAATGTGGTCAGTTAGGAGAGTGGTACGTTGTAACTTCATAGTGAACTGAAAGGTCAAAGTAATTGCTATGTGACAGCTAAAGGTTACAGTTTATTTTAATGTGACCACACTCAGGGGCATTGTGTTTCATGAACACATCTTGCTTAACTCTTTTTGAATGTTTGACATTTGTTACTTGTGACCTAATGTTGAGTGTAACAACCCCCAACTACTGGCCATTTGCATAAGTCCTGAGGACCCAAAATAACCACCCCTAGAATTGAACACTTGATGAGCCCCTAGCTGACTGGTCAGTTTTTCTAGTTTTACATGTACAGTTAACAAACTTCAGTATTAAGAATTGCTCATGTGAGATAGACTGGTCAGTTTGTATACAGTTAACAATTTAAACTATAGTAATTTAAAAGAACTGCTCATGTGAGATAGACTGGTCAGTTTCTTTAGTTTTACAGGTACAGTTAAGAAACTTTCGTATTAAGACTTTGATGATGTGAGATAGACTGGTCAGTTTCTCTAGTTTTACAGGTACAGTTAACAAACTTCAGTATTAAGAATTTGCTGGTGTGAGATAGACGGGTCAGTTTCTCTAGTTTTACAGGTGCAGTTAACAAACTCGTATTAAGAATTTGCTCATGTGAGATAGACTGGTCAGTTTATCTAGTTTTACAGGTACAGTTAACAAACTTTCGTATTAAGAATTTGCTGGTGTGAGATTAATAGAATCCTTCATTAGTACGAGTGTGAGATAGGGAAATTCCACCGAGGGGACAAGATTCGCAGTCTTGGACGAGGCTTTGCCGAGTCCTAGACAGCGAATCTTGTTCCAGAGGTGGAATTTCCCTATCCCACACGAGTAAATAATGAAGGATTATTTTTCTCACATTTTAACTACAGTTTAGTGCATAAAATTAGGAGCTTTCAGAAAATTTTAGATTATCAAAATCGTCATTTGAACTTCGATGCAAAAACTAATTAGATAGGCAGAAAGAGCATACCCGAAAATGGTTTACACTGTAAGTGTAAACTAAAAAACCCAAGGTTGTCCACCAGAAAGCTATACTACATTAAAATTTAAAGATAACAATCCAAAATATTTTTACTTCACTGTGTAACGTAAATCTTCACCGTGTAATGTAAATCATAGAAAATATATGACGTCACAATCAAATGACGTCGCAGCAGTGTGAGACAGAAAAATCTCACATGGCTGTCTCACATGGGTAAAGTCGATCTCACACTGGTGATAATGTGAGAAAGACTGGTCAGTTTCTCTAGTTTGGATGGTACAGTTAACAAACTTTCATATTAAGAATTTGGTCGTGTGAGATAGACTGGTCAGTTTTTCTAGTTTTACAGGTACAGTTAACAAACTGTCGTATTAAGAATTTGCTGGTGTGAGATAGACTGGTCAGTTTTTCTAGTTTTACAGGTACAGTTAACAAACTGTCGTATTAAGAATTTGCTGATGTGAGATAGACGGGTCAGTTTCTCTAGTTTTACAGGTACAGTTAACAAACTGTCGTATTAAGAATTCGGTCGTGTGAGATAGACTGGTCAGTTTCTCTAGTTTTACAGGTACAGTTAACAAATTGTCGTATTAAGAATTTGCTCATGTGAGATAGACTGGTCAGTTTCTCTAGTTTTACAGGTACAGTTAACAAACTTCAGTATTAAGAATTTGCTGGTGTGAGAGACACTCCATTGAGTCACAATTTATCTAGATAATGCCAACACAGTATGATATTCTAAGAAATCATTATACTTCCCACTGATTATCCTGTGTATTATTTGTGGTACTTCACCTACAGCTGGTAACATCTCAATATGAGTGAAAATTTTCAAAGGAACATAGAATTAAACAAACAAATGAACCAACAATCATATATAGTATTACATGATAGGAAATTTTATTTCAGTACAAACATCTACTTGTATATGTTCACAACCTTAACAATGAATATTTGATTGAATCATACTGGAGAGGATTATACTAAATGAAGAAAATAAATGCATGGATCTCACCTTTCATTACAGCCACTAGTGAAAATGCTTCGGAGGAGGAACTACAGCAGGCCCTGAAACAACTGGAGCATGAACAAGAACTGAAGCGAAAGGTAGACAAATATAAAACTGTACGAACACAAAACTAGGAGTAATCAGGAAATCGCCGATTATCTCATTTAGTAGAAGTTTACTATATGAACACAAAACTAGGAGTAATCAGGAAATCGCCGATTATCTCATTTAGTAAAAGAATAGTCTACTGTATGAATTTTCAACACAAAATTAGGAGTAATCGGGAAATCGCTGATTATCTCATTAGTAAAAGTTTACTGTACAAACACAAAATTAGGAGTAATCGGGAAATCGCTGATTATCTCATTAGTAAAAGTTTACTGTACAAACACAAAACTAGGAGTAATCAAGTAATCGAGGATTATCTCATTTAGTAAAAGTTTTATTTGTTTCTGAGAAATTTCTGATCATTTGATTTTGTGAGACAATAATCACACAAAATAAGATCCTCACTTAACATTCATTTTACCACAAAATTTATGAATAGTTTATAAGAAATTCTTATGAGCACTCTTATCCATTGCTTGAAGATAAAATCTCATTTAGATGAATAGGTAATATATGTAAGACATTGGAGTGAAACTTGTGAATTGTGTCAGAAATATTCCCAAATCTACAGTTCAAGTACATCGACATCAGAAATTAGCATGTTTTTATTAAACAGCATAATAAAGATAAATAATTTGAAGAAAAAAAATGACAAAATTCTAATTTCAACAATTTAACAAAACTGCTACTTTATCAGTATATATGAATTAATTGTGGATATTAGGGAAATCATTGTATAATAGACATACAGTAGAGGAAATACCAGCATAGGAGTTATTGCCCTTGACAACACTTTTTTGATATAGATAATATTATTGATAATTTATAGAAAATATAAACATGATCAGTATCAAAAAATTCACCAAGTTATGTATTACACCCTGTAAATAAAATTCCCCAAAAGGTATATTTATCATGCACATGGTTTAATTGAATAGAGATTTTACAAAAGCCTAGTATATGACATCACATGAGAGTGGATCTACCTTAAATGCTGAGTATTTGTGTCAGTGTTTCACAGAATTTTTTGTTTTTGTTTTGTCATAAAATTTTCTACAAGTTATATTTTTTATATCAGGCTGTGACAGCTGATTTAGAACAACAGAGGAAGAAGTTAATGGAGAAAGTGGCGGCGCGTAAACGTCACATGGAGGAGAAAGAGAGTGAGGAAATTAGAGCAGCTCAACTCATCCTGCTGTCCGAGAGTCAAGACAAAAAACAGAAGGAGTCGAAAGAGAACGAACGCAGTCAGCAGAACTCAGAGGTACGGAAATTATATGTTCACAGTGTACCTCATAGAATCTATAATACACAGGTGCACCTCAGAGGTATGGAAATATACATAGAATTTATAATACACAGCTTACCTCAGAGGTATGGAAATATACATAGAATTTATAATACACAGGTTACCTCATAGAATTTATAATACACAGGTTACCTCATAGAATTTATAATACATAGTGTACCTCATAGAATTTATAATACACAGCTTACCTCAGAGGTATGGAAATATACATAGAATCTATAATACACAGCTTACCTCAGAGGTATGGAAATATACATAGAATTTATAATACACAGGTTACCTCAGAGGTATGGAAATATACATAGAATTTATAATACACAGGTTACCTCATAGAATTTATAATACACAGGTTACCTCATAGAATTTATAATACATAGTGTACCTCATAGAATTTATAATACACAGGTTACCTCAGAGGTATGGAAATATACATAGAATTTATAATACACAGGTTACCTCAGAGGTATGGAAATATACATAGAATTTATAATATACAGGTTTAATACCTCAGAGGTACAGAAATATACATAGAATTTATAATACACAGGTGTACCTCATAGAATTTATAATACACAGGTTACCTCAGAGGTATGGAAATATACATAGAATCTATAATACACAGGTTACCTCAGAGGTATGGAAATATACATAGAATTTATAATACACAGGTTACCTCATAGAATTTATAATACACAGGTTACCTCATAGAATTTATAATACATAGTGTACCTCATAGAATTTATAATACACAGGTTACCTC